>NC_082388.1:21422299-21427985 GCF_031168955.1 Gadus macrocephalus | reverse complement strand
CTCTTGCTCCCCCTCTCGGGCACCAGCACAAGAAAAGGACGGCGTGTCAAAAATCCATCCAAAAACCGACAAAAGATATCCTGAGAAGGTTGGGAGCTTCTGAGTCGGTTTGCAAAGCTCTACGCCCCAGCAGACACGGGGGGGAGCCTTTTCACTTACACCCCGACAACGCCAGGAGGGGATTGCCTAACGTCGGAGCAATAAAAGCCAGCCATAAAAACGTCCCCCCCCGCGGCGAACCAACGAGAGAGGACGGAAAGGTCACATGGGTTACTGCGGGGATATGGAAATACCGTTAGAGAGAGGGAGAGGGAGGGTTGGCGGGACTGACCGAGAGCTCACATACATGGTGTACTTTGAGGCTGTCGGTGTGGTCCAGCCGGCTGCCTGGCTTGCCGTTGTGGCCCCGCTGGCTGTGGTGGCCGTTGTGCCACGCGGCTGCGACCGTGGCGGTGACGGCGTTGGCGGCGTTCGGTCCCGGCGACAGCGAGCTGCCGGCGGCCTTGTGGGCATCCATCTTGGATTTGCCGCTCAGCCTGGAAGGAAGGAAGGAAGGAAGGAAGGAAGGAAGGAAGGAAGGAAAGAGGGAAGGAAGGACGGCAGGGAGAAAAAGAAAGACACGTTAGAAAAAAAAGTTACAAAACTAAAGTTTGGAAGGGGAATGGAAACCACAGGCTTCTGAGTGGGTGGTTTTCACAAGGTGGGGAGCCCCAGTGAGGAAGGGACATTATGGATCCTATAACCCTGACAGGAGGGGAGCACAGCCAGCCATAATACTGACTCCTATGTCATCACACCTCCTAATCAGAGTAGAGTCTTCTGAACTCACATGGTCCCCACAACGACCGTCTAATTGAAGTGTGTGTGAGTTTCAGTGTGATTGTGTGTGTGTGTGTGTGTGTGTGTGTGTGTGTGTGTGTGTGTGTGTGTGTGTGTGTGTGTGTGTGTGTGTGTGTGTGTGTGTGTGTGTGTGTGTGTGTGTGTGTGTGTGTGTGTGTGTGTACCTGGCGGGGGACCTGGACAGGCTCCTGGTGGTGGAGGCGGAGGCGCTGCGGGAGCTGCAACAGCTCCCTCTCTGCTGGGACCTCCTGCTGGGAGAGGCAACAGGAGACCTGAGAGAGGACACACACACCCACACACACACAACATAATCACACACACACACATGCACACACAGACACAGACACAGACACACACACACACACACACACACACACACACACACACATAAGCCATATTCACCGACAAACACACACATATACACACACACACACACACACACACACACACACACACAAAGACACACACACACACACACAAACGCACACACACACACACACACGCACACACACACACACACACACACACACACAAACACACACAAACAAAGCTCAAATCAGCAAGCGGCACCACAGTCAATTATCTTATGTAAAATAGCTTTTTCCACACAATTTCAATATATATTCTCATCAAGATGGGGCGCTTTGTTTGCCATTGAAACTGAGCCCCGGAAAACACGAGATGCTTGTGACAAGGTGTCCGGGCTCCCCAGGATGTGTCTGTGTGTGCGTGGGATCCTAACAGGTGTAGAGTCCTAATCTAAATGAATTAGGCAGGGCCACGCCACTCCCTAAGCCCCCTGTTTACCCAGCGCGAGGGGGATGGCCGCACACCGCAGGGCTACGGCCGCGTGCATTCTCATTCTGGCTACACAGGACGCCTAAGAGAATACATTGTTCCGTCACGAAGCCAAAGTTATAAAGTGACGGATGCTGACTCAACACAATTAGTTTTGCACAGAGTAGCAGCGATGCTGTGCTGGACAATTGCCAGACTCCAGGTTGAGAACCTAAGAGTTCCTGCCGTTTCAGTTCTTCCCACGCACCAAAGCCCTTCTACTTGTCCATTGCACCTCGGCGTCGAGGTGATGAAAGAACTCGAATGATGAAAGAAAAAAACTATGAGAATAACCGAAACTCTCAAGAAATCGTCGACAAGAAAAGAAAAGGAAGATAGGAAATAAATAATACTTGGATCAATGCCTCTCACCCTTTCCTCTGTTTGGTCCTGTCTTTGTGCTTGTTCTTTGGGCTGCCGGATCTGGGGAGAAAGTTGGTTGTGAGTGAGCGGAACAGAAACAGATCAAGACGGCACAAGAAACAAAACAACAACAAGGAGAAGAAATAAAAACTTTTTTTTGTCTCTGCAACACCCCTGCATAGCGAGCACAGACAGGTATATATGAATCATGAATTATTTCCTGTTCTTTTTCATACACACCTATGTCTCCTCTTCCTCCTGGAACCTGATGTGGACCTAGAGACCGAGAAAACACAAACAACCACCAGGCCTTTGTTATAACGCTATACTCCATATCTTAGCCACAATACAAAAACTTGGCAGTGGTTCTTCTTTCGCAACAAGCAAGCATTTCCTGTTTCTCCAAAAAAAGACGAGAAAATGTCCTCAACAGTGAGTGCACTGACCCTTAATTTGAGATGAAAACAGGAAACAGGACTGGCGGTGTGTACGAAGCAGAGCAACCATGTGTGTTCCTCTAACAGGCCATCCTAGCGCTTTACTGGAACAGAGGCAGTTTGTCAGCCTCTGGCTCAGCCGCGATGACCTCTGAACCCTGACCGCTGTGACGGCACCCGACGGAGGCAGAGAACGACGAGGAGGAGGAAGAACACGAAGACGACGAAGAGGAAGCGCAAATGGAGTCGTTTTCTCCCGGCCTAATGCCGGCATGGCTCGTCATCTCCGACCCTCGGCCCAGTTTCCATGGTGATGGGTCACAAAGTCACCTCTCCGAGAGTTGTCGGTTTCCCCTGAAGCACTTTACAACCCCTCCCTCCTCGTCCCCCCACCTCCTCCTCCTCCTCCTCCTCCTCCTCCTCCTCCTCCTCCTCCACAGAGCTGCTAGCTATCGTAGCAACGATAGGAGTAATAAAGCAGCCGGTGTTGTGAGTTATATCCTACAACACACGGACCCATGTGTGTGTTAGACTGGCTGCTCGGCACCAATGGCTGTCAGCAACAGGCACTTACTGACAGTGCATGTTGATGTATGTGTGTGTATGTATGTATATGTTTGGTTGTGTATGGTGTGTGTGTGTGTGTGTGTGTGGTGTGTGTGTGTGTGTGTGTGTGTGTGTGTGTGTGTGTGTGTGTGTGTGTGTGTGTGTGTGTGTGTGTGTGTGTGTGTGTAGGGAGGTCATGAGGTATGTCACTATTTTATGCCACTAACTGCCTCTCTCTCTCTCTCTCTCTCTCTCTCTCTCTCTCTCTCTCTCTCTCTCTCTCTCTCTCTCTCTCTCCACCAGTACAAGCTAAATGGACACCTTTGAGAGTGCTAAGCAACTGGGCAGGTGAGCTATGGTTACCCTCCTGATAAGGAGGAATAGGAGCAGTGTGTGTGTGTGTGTGTGTGTGTGTGTGTGTGTGTGTGTGTGTGTGTGTGTGTGTGTGTGTGTGTGTGTGTGTGGTAGGGGAGGCCGTGTGTGAGCCATGAATGCATCAGCACTGGAGCACACTATACATTCACACATAGGCCATTAGAGTGATTGTTCTCTAGTACAGACACAGCAGGAGGCAAGAGAGCGAGAAAGAGAGAGACATAGAGAGACATACAGAGAGAGAGAGAGATTCGGGGGGGGGGGGGGGGGGGGGAGGGGGGTAGGGGACTATATACATTATTCATACATCAGGAATCCCTGCACTGCAACACCACTCCCGAGCTTCTATGGAGATGGAGAAGATAGAGGGAGGTGGAGGAGGAAGAGCTGGAAGTAGGCTGGATGGGTGGAGGTGGAGTTCATGGAGGAGATGGTTGGTATGGGGAAGGCTGTAAGGATTGGGGGGGGGGGGGGATGGTTGAGGGGCGGGTGGTGGGTGGTGGGTGGAGGTGGAGGAAGATGGGGAGGTGGTGGAGTAGATGAGGTAGGTGGAGGTGGTATGTTGATGAGGACCAGGTAGGACGCTCAAGGAGCGAGTTGGGAGGAGGAGTTAGGAGGTGGAGTTGGGAGGAGGAGAAGGGAAGAGGAGAAGGGAGGAGGAGAAGGGAGGAGGAGAAGGGAGGAGGAGAAGGGAGGAGGAGAAGGGAGGAGGAGAAGGGAGGAGGAGTTAGGAGGTGGAGTTGGGAGGAGGAGAAGGGAGGAGGAGAAGGGAGGAGGAGTTAGGAGGTGGAGTTGGGAGGAGGAGTTAGGAGGTGGAGTTGGGAGGAGGAGAAGGGAGGAGGAGTTGGGAGGAGGAGTTGGGAGGAGGAGAAGGGAAGAGGAGAAGGGAGGAGGAGAAGGGAGGAGGAGTTAGGAGGTGGAGTTGGGAGGAGGAGTTAGGAGGTGGAGTTGGGAGGAGGAGAAGGGAGGAGGAGTTGGGAGGAGGAGTTGGGAGGAGGAGAAGGGAAGAGGAGAAGGGAGGAGGAGAAGGGAGGAGGAGAAGGGAGGAGGAGAAGGGAAGAGGAGAAGGGAGGAGGAGAAGGGAGGAGGAGAAGGGAGGAGGAGAAGGGAGGAGGAGTTAGGAGGTGGAGTTGGGAGGAGGAGAAGGGAGGAGGAGAAGGGAGGAGGAGAAGGGAGGAGGAGTTAGGAGGTGGAGTTGGGAGGAGGAGTTGGGAGGAGGAGTTGGGAGGAGGAGTTGGGAGGAGGAGTTGGGAGGAGGAGTTGGGAGGTGGAGGCTGTGCACGGACGGGGTTGAGGACACGAGTGCAGCGATGCTCGTCACAACACTGAGAGGCTCATCTTCTTGTTTTCCAAACGCACCCACACAGCGGCCGCGCAGAGACACACATGCACACACACACACACACTCAAAAGCACACATGCACACACACGCGCGTACACACACACACACACACACACACACACGCACACACACACACAGACACACCCACACACATACACACACACAAACACATAAACAAGCACACACACACAAACACGATATCCCCACAGTCTGATAGAGACGGGAGAGGAATGGAGGTGCTCTACAATCTCCGGTTGCCCTTATGATGTCCCTGAATGCGTTGTTGATGAGCCATTTATATCGCCTTCTCTCTCCTCTCCTCTTCCTCTCGCCATCCACCTCTTTCAATTATCCTTCTCTCTCTCTCCTCCACTCTCAATCTCTATTTCTCAATGTTTCTATTTCTCTGTCTGTATATATGTATAGAAATATTTCTCTATCTTTCGCCACCTGTCTCTCTCCAACTCTCTCCATCAATCTCTACCTCACCATCTCTCTCTCTCTCTCTCTTTCAATCTCTTTCTTCCTCTATCTTCCTCTCTCTCTCGCTCTCCCTCTCTCTCTCTGTTAGCCTTGGCATGATACTTGGACAGTGTGTTGCGTTAAAAAAATATTGACATCAACACCAAAATTAGGAAATTGGGAAATGACACAAGCAATCAAAAAGAAAGGTATTAAATACGATCCAAAATGACTGGTGAAACAATATCTCCCCCCCCCCGCCCGTCACACCATAGTGGCTGTATGCAAATGAGAAAAATATGTAGGGAAAACCATGATGCAACTTTTGATTGAATAAGGTCAATTGAACATTGATATATCTCCCTATGTCTTTGTTTTTGTTGCAAATAGAGAAAACATTAGAAAGCAGTTAAGACCGGCATCTTTATGGTCCTTTGATTGATGGCAGTTTCCTAATGAGGCTAATTCGTAATTCGGTTCTCCT
>NC_082388.1:21387299-21419799 GCF_031168955.1 Gadus macrocephalus | reverse complement strand
GTTGATGAGGATGATGATGGTAGTGGTGTGTGTGTGTGTGGGGGGGGGTTAAACCAGAGAGGAAGCTGGCAGGAAGCCGAGTGCAATGCTAGCGGATGACCTGAGCCCCTTCATATCCCCATCGGTTAACCTGTACGTCCTCGGTGCAGTGCTGTGGTGAAAGCTGCTTTCAGAGGCTGCTGTTCCCCTTCCATACAGAGGAGTCTCTGGGCAGGGGTAGATCCCTTCCTATTGCTTTGACAGTTTTGACATACTGCGGAGGATCTCGCTGACACAAAGACCACCCTCCCAGGCCCCACCACAGAGAGATTTTTAATTGGTTAAAGCACGCCGCCATTTTTTGACATACTTCAACCCATTGCAACTTTTCTTTAATGACAGGCTCTATTGTGCCGTTGTCTTCTGTGTTTTTCCAAAAGTCCCCAGCAAAGCATATTTTCATGATGTTCTTTTTCTTTACCCCCCATTTAAATACTCTTCCTTGCAATCGAGAGCCGCTCAGGGTGAAACGCAGGGTGAGGTATACCGGAGGGCATCTGCAATGCATGCTGGGAAGGAGCGCACACGGAACCGCGCCGGTGCCTCGCATGTAGAACCCTGTCCCCCGGGGGCCCCACGGGAGACGCATCGTAGAGTCTCCATCTCTATCGCGTAGCCTCGGCTCTTATACGTGCTCCACAGGGAGCATCGCCAAACCTTTCGGTGTGCGTAGGGGGGGTCGGCTTAGCTCAGGAGGGTTGATTTGTCACTGGAAGGTTGCTAGTTCGATCCCAGGCTCATCCTGGTTGAGTGTGGAGGTGTCCCTGAGCAAGACACCTTACCCCAACTACCCCCGACGAGCTGGCTGTCGCCTTGTGTGGTTGACTCTGCCGTCAGTGTGGGAATGTGCCCATGAATGGTTGTACGTCTCTTTGGATGAAAGCGTCTAAGTACCCTGAATGTACGTATATTGAAAACAATCCACGTACAAAAAGGAGGACGGCGTCATGTATGAGTGACAGGCGGCAGGATGATAGCGTTCGCCGTCGAGAGTCGAACCACAGGGTGCAACGCACCGTGGTGCGGAGCTGCTTCCATGGACTTCTGTGGCAGCGTTTCCCAGCCGAGTGAAAGAGTAGCCGGAACGCTCATTAGAAAGACGCGGAGCAGACGGCTCCGGTGGAGGTGTTGGTATCCATGACAGTCACAGAAGCATCGTGCGCAGTCAGACCCTCTCTACCGTCTCCGAGTGAGCAGGAGAGCAGGAACCACAAGACAGGACCATTGCTAAAGGAAAACAGCGAAATTCTGGTGGAATAGGTCCTGTCACATCCCAGGGAGCCAATGAGGATAATGAATTCAGGATGGGTGCACTGTCACTAAGCTCATCGCATTGTGGTTTAAGAAAGGGAAGGGTGGATGCATAAAAACGTTTGTGTAGTGGGGTTGGCGTGTGTGCGTGTGTGTGTGTGTGTGTGTGTGTGTGTGTGTGTGTGTGTGTGTGTGTGTGTGTGTGTGTGTGTGTGTGTGTGTGTGTGTGTGTGTGTGTGCGCGTGTTAGTGTTCTATCCGGAGTGAAGGGTGTGGGAAAGGAGTGTGTATAGACTTTGGGGTGAAAAGGCTTCTGCAGGGGTTCCTGTGTGTGTGTGTGGTTGTGCGTGTGTGTGTGTGTGTGTGTGTGTGTGTGTGTGTGTGTGTGTGTGTGTGTGTGTGTGTGTGTGTGTGTGTGTGTGTGTGTGTGCGCGTGCGTGCGTGCGTGCGTGCGTGCGTGCGTGCGTGCGTGCGTGCGTGCGTGCGTGCGTGTACTCAGACAGAAAGACAGACACTGGGGTATTAATTGGCAGAACCCCCACAGGGCCCAGCAGGGAGGGTACAGCAGCACGAGCACCCTTACCTCAACACACACACACACACACACACACACACACACACACACACACACACACACACACACACACACACACACACACACACACACACACACACACACACACACACACACACACACACACACACACACAGGAACCCCTGCAGAAGCCTTTTCACCCCAAAGTCTATACACACTCCTTTCCCACACCCTTCACTCCGGATAGAACACTAACACGCGCACACACACACACACACACACACACACACACACTCTCAACCACACACACACACACACACACACACACAGACTCTCAAACAGCCAAACATACACCCTAAAACACTCAGCACATACAGACACACACACATACACACTCTCGACTACATGCTCAAACACACACACACACACACACACACACACACACACACACACACACACACACAGATAAACACACACACATACACACACACACACACACACACACACACACACACACACACACACAAACTCACTCTCAAACACACACACACACACCCTACACATAAGATGCGGACCAACCAATCATTGAAACACAATAAAAAACAAACCACCACCACACTCACACACCCACCACAACCCACATATAACCGATATATATACGCGGTCGAATTTATGCGGAAATAAAGCACAATCATTTGAACGATTTAAAGGAGGGCGACAACAACACAAGCAGCGGGAGGAGGAGGGGAGAGCGGGGGGAGTCGGGAGCCGGTGGTAAACAACTACAGGTCATGTTTGGTCCACAGAGGCTCTCACAGGAGGGAACCTAAAAAGAGAGGGCGCCTGTGTTGACGTCTGGAGGTCGGTGTGCAGTAGCAGCAGCTCGGGCTGGAGCCCCTGTTAGGTTGAGCTGTGCCTCACGGGCCCATGGTACGAGAGCAATTACCAGAGAAACCCAAACTACCCCCACAAACCCCCCGGGTGGGGCGGATCATTAGACATAAATCTACTCACGCACACCTCTTACCTTTAACCATCCCCGGAAGTCACCAAGAAAGTCCAAATTTGATTTGGGCTTGATGTGCCTTAGAGATCTGTAGTTTCTTTTACACCATGTTTTTTACACCAATACATTTAAAGCATGATAAGACAAATATATTCAGACTTTAATTTGTAGCTAGTCACGATGATTCCACTGCAAATGTGTTCATGTAAAAAAAAATACTTTTGTGAAAGTGCAAGTCGACAGAAATATAAAACTCAAGTACTGTGACATAGAATCTTGCCTCTGATCAGGCAATCAGGACTCGAGTAGGTGTTGAAGCACCTATGGTCACTGCTTAGTAACAGAGAAGCTAATGGCTCTCATTGGCTACAAGGCTCTGCCTTTCTCCGCAGCCAAGCAACTCTTCACATTCATTCCATTCCTTTTCAGAAACACATATCTCCTCCTTTGCGTTTTATTTTTAGAACACAATAGTCTCTAACCGGAAATTAACATCGCCGACTGATCACAGCTACAGGTAAATTGTTTGATTAAATGCTGCAGGATTGTTTCCACTGTGTAAAGACTGTAGGAAGAGATGGTTAATAGTGCCCTCTGTGGCTTCAAATTGTCCAAATAAAAGAACTCCCACTGAAGGTAATATGTACTCTGGGAAAAACCTTATAACTTCCCCACAGTGGGGCATTTTTTGGGCTGACCAATTTAACTGAAGGTTACACTCAAAAGCCAATTCCAGTCTGTACCTTTGTGATTCATCTGCACTGAAATCTTTCCGGGAGTATTTTTTATATATATATATTTATAAATATATATACACTGTAGCTAGCCGCCCTTATTTTGAAATCCAAGGTCCATGCTATCATGCCCTTAATTCCAAGAGTGAAACAGATGAGGGGAAAGAAAGGCAAGTAAAAAGTAGGTGCAGGTGACCCTGAAACTGTGCCGGTATGGAGCAGCGAATAAATCATGTGTGCCTAGAGACTAGAGCTCCTCCTGTTCATGTGTCATCTTCAAAGAACATCGATGAAAGAGGTACCGTCTCTGTAATATCAATAGACTATCCCGAGAATATTTTCTTCTTTTCATTTTCATCTTTTCTGACTCACACAAATTGAACTCCTCTTTAAAAAGAGTTTTTGAATCAATTCGAAAATATCAAAAAATAAAAGCGTGACGTGTTTAGCTCACATTAAAGCCCACACACTTAATCTTGTTGTCTATAAAATGACATGCCGGGTAAGGGATTGAAGTGTTTTTTTAATCTTGGGGGGGGGGGACGTTTCCAGCGTGTTCTGACTTAAACTCCACCCCAGGAGTTCTCTTATCCTCTGCCTCACAGACGCTGGCATTAGCCGTAGACACACAGGCGTGAGATTCATTTAACATGTTTGTGGCTTGACATGCTCTGCTGGAGTTTATTGGCCCTTTTAAGAAAACAAAATGCTAATCTTCTCGTGGCCTGGATAACTAATGACACTTTGGTCAAATGAGGGCTGTCATAAACGACTGAAACGCTCCCCTTTAGAACACTTTACAGATAGGGCAGGCAATTTGCTTCAGCATTAAACCGGCCTAACCTTGTGGAAGACTCAACCAATCATTCGGCGGCAGGGCAGGCAGGGTAGACGGACAGCAAGGCCATCCAATCATTTCATTGAGCCCGAACGGCCTTAATATAGGTCTGCAACCCCCACAGATATAATAATTGTTCCTCTTTCTTTAACAACGAAGCATTTGATTTAATTAATGTCGTCAGGATATGAAGAGACTTTCGACAAATATGAAAAAAAAATGCTTGAAAAGTAAATTGCCTATCTTACCTTTGAATGTTAATATTCAAATTAAAGTCACGGTTTTATTGAGTCATGGATGAAGCAAAAAAGCTCTGGGGGCTCTGTCAACTAAACATAGTCGATGCTACGGGTGTCTCACAGCACTTGAGCATAGCGGAGAAGCTAGCACATGGTGCTATACTGTAGCATACAGGAAGCATCAGGTTTTTTTGGCAGTCTGCCGTCAAAGTGTGTGGGTGGTGTGAGCCCCCCCGTCGAAATGTCCACCATGCAACTCAGCTAGAATAGATTTAAATATAGATTTGTTGATTTAAATATCTGTAGGGCAAGACAAGGCAAGTTTATGAGCACCCTTCAAACAGACTTCAGAGTGCTTAACCGAACCTGAAATCATTATTATTACTAACACTAATAAGTTCTTGTTATCACAAATCTTTTAATACAATATCATGTTGACAACATGTTTGCCTATTAGATAGCTGTACATACAGCAATGTTGTTTCATCAAATAATTTGACATTCAGTATTTTGGTCCACAGGATTTGAGATTTTTATATGAAGAACAATAGCCCAAGCTTGGTTTTACTGATATAAATAGATGTCCACAAATATTGGCCTGTGCTCATGTACATGAAAAAATCTTTTAAATTTTTTTTTTGAGATGTTGGAAAGATTGAACTAGGTACAGTCCGTGTAATGGCGCTTGAGTTTAGTGTGTGTGTGTGTGTGTGTGTGTGTGTGTGTGTGTGTGTGTGTGTGTGTGTGTGTGTGTGTGTGTGTGTGTGTGTGTGTGTGTGTGTGTGTGTGTGCACCTGTGTCTGTATGTGTGCGTGTGTTGAACTAGGTGGGTGAGCCTTGCCAGATTACAAACCATTTCAATTTTCTACATCAAAGCCTCTCCCCAAATACGGAATATGTCAATGTTGGAGGAAATGTTGCAGTAAAAATCGGATTGCTACTTTTTCTCTCTCTCCCTATCCCTATCCCTGTATCTCTCTCTCTCCCCTTCTCTTTCCATGAAGGATTTTCATCTTCAAATTTGATTTATTCTCATGTCAACTGCCTACCCAACAGTCAAGTAAAAAAAATAAAGCAACAAACAAGGAAACGAACAAACCCTTCCACACCCTTCCAAGAAGCCAATCACTGTGAAGTTCTATATTCCGGTTAAATGTCAAGTGATGGCGTCAATGAAGGGAAGAGGAGGAGGAGGAGGAGGTGTTGGAAGAGGTGGTGGAGGAGGTGGAGGAGGAGGAGGAGCAGGCGGGGCGGCTCGTTAGTCAGCTCTCCAACGTGTGGCGAAGCATCAGGGTCATTACCATTCATTAGCGCGCAGACAGCACGTCACCCGACAGCACCCGCTCAGTCATTCACGCCTCGACAGCAGAAGCAAGATTCTACCTGTGAATCTGCCACGGCCTGTCTGCCCCCCAACAAGTCTATATACTGTGCGCAAGTGTCAGCGCTGGGCGTGCCATTAAGGAGACGGTAGGTATCAGCTCAGCGATGGGACACTGTGGACATTGGTGTTCAGACGAAGAACCTACAAATAGACCCTCCTATTTGAGTCGATGTGTGCCTCTGTGCGTGTCTCTGTGTGGACACGCCTGCATTTGCGTGCGTGAGAGTGTGGGGGTGTGCATTTGTGTGTCTGTCTGTGCGTGTGGCTGTGTGTTCACGTGCATGCGTGCATGCATCTGTCTGTGTGTACGTGTCTCTGTATGTTTGTGTGGATATGTGTGCATGAGCGTGTGTGTGTGTGTGTGTGTGTGTGTGTGTGTGTGTGTGTGTGTGTGTGTGTGTGTGTGTGTGTGTGTGTGTGTGTGTGTGTGTGTGTGTGTGTGTGTGTCTGTGTGTGCTTGTCTCTTATGAAAGAAACACCGCCTCTTATTCCAGTTGTGCGTCTGTTGTTCTGCCCGGTTACATTAGGGGCCTAATTTGAGATGTTCCAGTCTAATGCGATGTCCTTGATAAGTGCCTACGTCCTTCCCGCTCCCAGAGAAGGACGAGTTTAGAGATGAACGTATCTCGGAGGATCTGGGCTCGGTCTCAAACACGCCTGGAGTCCTCTGAAGAGGAGCTAAGCGTTGGTGGCGAACATTTCTGCTGGCAACTCTTTGGATTAGACGCGGTACTGGAGGATTATAGCAACACTATGCCCTGGGGACCTTATGGTAATACACTCAAGTTACAAACTCTTTCATTTCACAAGAAAGAAGAAGTTCATACTGTATTTATGTATCTGCAGGCGAGATTTGTTTAAGATTAGTATTTTTTGCTGCTTTTTTTTGTTTTTTCTCGCTCAAAAGATACGTTTAACTGGCAACAAATGTATCTTTCCTTAGGTATATTCAAAGCATAAAGAACTGGCCAAAAAATTGATAAACATATTGTCTAAGAATATGTGAGCTTTCAAAACTAGTAACATGAAGTCGAGAAAGTGAGTGGGGAAGAGGAAAAATAAAAAACGGTCAAATAACAGGACAGAGAGAATGCAAATGTCTTTTGACTTACATGGGTTGTGGGTGCGATCCCTCTCTGGTGATCACCCCTTCTTTGTCCATCAGCATCTGTCTAAAGGTGTTCACCTTCTGCTGGATCTCCTCCTCTGTGTACCTGAAAGGAAACACAGGATACAGTGTTGAGATAAGATAAGATACGATAAGAGAGATCTTAGGAAATGGTTTTGCCAGAGAATGCCAAAAAATTATAATGATTGATTTAATTTATATAGCGCTTTTCTGGACACTAAAAGACGCTTTACAGTGAAGGGGGGGACCTCACTCACCACCACCAGTGGCAGCAACCTCCAGGTAAAAACGGATCAAATGTGTATACGGAGTGAATTCAAATTTAAATATGATAACAATAAGTAGGGTCAGGTAAAATAAGTACACAAAAACAGTAGAAAAGTTATAATGCAAATGATATTAAAAGTAAAATAAGCAATGATACCGAAAAAGCCAATGACAAGTTATATTGCACACAATATTGAAAAGTGATATTGCACATAAGGGTGAAAAAGTAATATTTCCCATGATATTGATATTATTGTTCTCAGTGTATATTAACCACTGGTCTAATGTGAGATCAACTGGCTCAGGCAGATCCAAGGACACCACCTAACCTCATCCGGTCATCAAGTCAAGCTGTCAGTGGAATAACACAAGAATGGTTGTCTCTGTGCTTGGTAGGGGGTTTCAAATATCCTATGAACTGCTAGGATATATGTCTGTTTCGTGGTTTAAATTAACACAATATTACATTATAAATAACACCGTAATAATAATGCTGGCATTTACACTGGTTTAGGTAAGTTCAGTATCGTGTATTTGAGATAAGGGACAGTGCTGATTAATAAACAAACCATGCATAAAAGTGCCATGATTAGCCAACAGGCTATTTTTTTTCAGTAGTCTCTGTTGAAGGTGTAAAAAAGGATTCCTAACTAAGTAAAGGCAGAACAGGACTTGCAGTTTAAAGATAGCAGCAAGACACACAGTTGTTAAAAACAGTTAAAGCAGTACGACAAACGGAAATAGCAAACACATAAACATATTAAACAGCCTAACATATGCAGAACAACTATTACAGAACACCATTGCAAAGAGAGTTTAGTGCCGACATTTGTATGCATTAATTATCCATTGTTTTAAATGTTTATACTGTTTTTAATGATCAATAAGTGTTAAATAAGTGGTCTGATGTGATTTAGAATAACATTTAACTCTCTTGAACCACTGACATAGCAGGCTTTTCCGCGACTTAACTGTTCATTCTGTTCTTAAAGACCCCCAAGAGACACAATTAGTATTGGTTCTTTTGTTGATAAAGGAAATAAGTGGTTGAGCAAATTCATGGGTGACTTTGTGTACAAAGAAAAAGTTAGCATAATTGATTATTTCATCCCAACTTAGTTTACACACATACGTACTCACTCGCGCGCACACACACACACACAAACACACACAGACAAACACACACACACAGACAAACACACACAGCACACACACACACACAAAGCACACACACACACAAAACACACACACACACACACACACACAAAATAGACACGGATAGAATGAGATTTCAATGAAAATAGGGTAGGCCAGCAATTTCTTTAAAGAGGGCTACCCCCGATATATAAAGAGCCACTTGCTGAAATGATGGTCTAATAGCCATTTATCTGGGCTGTCTGGCACACCATGAAGCCCTATTGAACCTAGCAGACTTCTTCAGCCTCAGCTAAATCGTATCCGGGGTTTGGAAAGAAATCTGCACCCATGTTGTTTTTTTTATCCCCTCCAGGCAAGCAATCTAGCCCCAAAGGGACCCAGTCCTGGAACAACAAGACCGTTCTAACCAGCTGACATAATCACAATGACTTATGTATGCACTGTCTAATACATCATCATAAGATGTACCATATCATATGAAAAAATCATAACTACCGTAAAGTAGGCATTACAGTGATGGTTTCTCTCTCTGACTGGCTAGCTTGCTGGTTATGCATGTTATGCATAAGAGAATTCTACAGAGAATGCATTTTACTTTAACCATATATCGGTTTGTATTCATACAGTGTAATGCACTATAACACACACAGTTAGCTTAGTGTGAACATATTCCATGGAAAGAATTGCCATTGGCTGCTTATTGATGTACATTTGACATTCAACTTGATGCTCATGAAACTATGAGGAGTAAATCTCTTCAGCCTGAAAATATCTATTTTCATTCCCTCTCCAGTAAGCATATGAAAAAGGGTCAACCTTTGCTGGTTTTAATTAATGCCAAAATCCTTAAGGACTATTTCGGCTGGTCTATGGGTCATTAAAGTAAGGCAGTAAACATTAAAGGTCTGGGGCAAATGATTTATCTTTCAAACTCAAAGCAAAGTTCAGCATCACAGATCAATGTGCTCTGCTCGGCACGGCTCCACTATGGTACACCCAGTATGGTTCCATGTGAGAACTCAGTTACAATGCTGCGACAAGGGTGTGTGTGCAATAATATGGACTTTAATAATGTAAACTGTAAAGGGAAGAAAAGTTGAGTAGACTATTCAGTTATCAGTCCTCTTTTTAAATGGGTGATATTATTATGCCCCAGGTTTGTGATAAGCGTGTGATTAGCCTTTACAAAGCCATTTGAAAATCTGCCTTTTCCTATGTTTTAGTGACATCACACGTGCGAGTGTCCACCTAGATGTCTTCTGGAAAGATTAGCAACATTTGCTACAGTCCACTGGGTAGGCTGGTAGGCTGAAATATCCAGCATTCATCTAGCATACATAAATCGCATAAGGCAGGCTTGGGACTTGCTGAGGGATGCCTACAAGTAGACTATGGATCACCCTATACCACTTAGTTATCCTGCCCCCCCTGGTCTAACCAAGATCAAGCACCATCTTCTTTATCTTTTATTTCCCCATGAATCAGTGACAACACAAATCTTGCACATTTTGCTCCCTTTGCCTCAGCAGCCCCCTCTGCTGGCAGGTGTGTGCGAGTGCTGTCCAGCCTGCAGGGTGCTGAACGGAGGCCACCCCTCACCCGCCACTGCTCAGTTGGTCCTGTCTGCCGCCTAATTGGCATTCATTGGCCGGATAAAACTTTATGGGCTGGATAATGCGTGATCTACAGCCCCATTTGAGCGAGGAGGGAAATGACAATCAGCCATGGTGGCAATCTCCATGTTAAACAGAGCAGGCTGAGCCTCTAGTGCCATCTCTTCTAAGCAAGGAGGGAGGAGGGGGGAGTTTCAGGAATAGCAGCAGGAAATCAGTGTGACAGGGTAACCAGCGGCTTCTGCCGTGGTCACATACACAGAAGAACACACACAGTGCACACATGAAAACACACAATCACACACACACATATACGCAGACGTGCACATATGCACACATAAACATAAACGTATGCGTACACGACGTGCACATATGCACAAACACACACACACACACATGCGAACACACTTTATATTCATTGCTTTTATGCATGAAGGGGGAGCTAGGGCGTCAGCGTGCCTGTTCGGCCCGTGCAGCACTCAGAGGGCTATCTCAGCTGTCTGTCTGCTGAGGGATGTTATAATAGGGCGAAGGAGGTGAGCACGGAGCAGAGGAGGCACAGCGAAACACATTGTTCTATAACTGGACGGGCCGCTGGGCTGCAGATCCCTCTCTATCTCTGTTAGCACTCTCTGTCTCTACCTCTCTCTCCTTGTCCCTCTCCCTGACTCGCTCCATCTATCTCTTTTCTCTCCTTCGAAATACAACTCAATTGCAAGTTCCCTTTTTTATATGAGTATTTTCTGATGTATATATATAAAAATGCATATTTATAAGTTTGCGATAGAGGGAGCGCTAATAATAAGTGGCCCGATGACCGGTCAAACCTTCCATGTAGAAAGTTAGGAGCTCAGGGATGGGTAGGATCACTGGCCTGAAAGGAATACATTGTCATCTGATGATCCACAATGTTGTAATTCTACATGATTTATTCAATGAACTTGATGTATGCATGGTCTCATGGTTAAGGTGTTTGAATCCCAGTTGAATTGATCTGGGTTGGAACAAACCCTGATTTTGGCTACCTGCAGGCATCTCTAGAGAATCATTTCCTTCCTTCCTTCATTATCGACAAGCTTTACATCAACTATAAGTTATGCTTTAATATGGCCCATAATAAAGGCTGAGAACGTGTTTTCTCTTTAAGGTTTGTAGACAGTGCAATTCAGTGCACACGTAGAAAACAACGGTGCTTGATAACATTTGGATATTTGGGCTTATTTGGGAATAGATATTAAATAGCCGTAGCAAACCAGTAAAAAAAACATATCTTAAATAGCCGTGGATGGCACTCCCATCAGAGGAACTTATTCACAGTCCAGTGGGAACATCATGTCTTCCTTCCACACCTTTACTAATACTTCATGAAGCTGTCTCCCCCTATTCATTTATCATTCATCTGTTTATCTTTTGTCATTTAGCAGATGCGGTTGACTTGAAAAATGACTTGACTGTGATCCTTGATGACAGGTCATCGAGAATCAGGCGCGGGTTCTTCCTGAAGTGACGCCCGCTGGTGGACTGTGGAAACTGTGGTCTGGAGCCCAAAGAACCGCCGGGCTGGAAGTCCCACATTATCCATCAGACTATCATACGCTCAACGTACACATGGGGAGGTACAACACTCATTTACAACCGATCCCCGGTTGGAAAGGTTTGTTTTGAGGTGGGGTTGTGTTTAAACTGTGAACTCCCAGTGAAAGATCTGGACAAAGGGACGGGGACACTGAGATGATGTGGGTGGTGGGCAGGATTGGGGAATATACCCTTGTTATGTCGATGAAATGATTATGTCACAGCCTTAGCTGGAGGCAAAGCAAAACAACAACTGGAGGCAAAAACTAATTTAAGCTAAGCCAACTTTCCAAACCAGTCTTTGATACTTGGAATTTTCTGTGTTGTTGAGTGCCAGAAGTAAAGTATTGTCTGTTGTAGGATGGATATGTGAGCCAGGCTTGTCATGTCCAGCTAACCATTAATGGGGAACAAGGAGAAGCAGGTGATTGATCTTTTAAATCTCTCAGCAAATTAGCTAATAAAGGTATAGTATGACAATCCCATAGGTTATATAACGAATATTAGTAGTTCAGCTAATGTAGAACAAACCCTTTTGAATATGAGATGTCTTACTTCATCCAACCATGTAAATGCAGTTTCGCAGATATGGCAGTTTGCTCTATTTACAATAACCTTAGCTCCATTGAACTGGCAGAATTTACAGCATACTACCAAAGTTCAACAGCCAAATCTTAAATAATCATAAGGTTTTGCCCTTGCAATAACTGTTAGGATAGAAGACTAAGGTCTTCTAAGGTAGACAATCATGCTTTGAAATTCAAGTTTAATTTCATATTCAGATAAAAATAATAATAACCGCTGTTTGCTGCGCATTCAGGAATCCCTGAATGTCTCCATCCTAAGCCCCGGCCAAAAGGAACGTCATTGTTCCCGAACAGAGAAGGGATCTATAGAAACTGTGCCAGACGGGCAGACGAAAAATCACCACGATTAAAAGAACCTTATTAAAGTAATTAGTTCGCCTGTGGAAAGCCCCCCTCTTTCTGCCTATTAGCAATCACAGCACTGGACCAGTGCTGGTCAGGCACCCCGTGCTTACCCTGATTCTCATTGATTGTGTGTGTGTGTGTGTGTGTGTGTGTGTGTGTGTGTGTGTGTGTGTGTGTGTGTGTGTGTGTGTGTGTGTGTGTGTGTGTGTGTGTGTGTGTGTGTAGATGTATGCGTATTTGTGTGTGTGTGCGCATGTGTGTGTGTGTGTGTGTGTGTGTGTGTGTGTGTGTGTGTGTGTGTGTGTGTGTGTGTGTGTGTGTGTGTTTGGTGTAGATGTGTGTGTGTGTGTGTGTGTGTGTGTGTGTGTGTGTGTGTGTGTGTGTGTGTGTGTGTGTGTGTGTGTGTGTGTAGATGTATGCGTATTTGTGTGTGTGTGCGCATGTGTGTGTGTGTGTGTGTGTGTGTGTGTGTGTGTGTGTGTGTGTGTGTGTGTGTGTGTGTGTGTGTGTGTGTGTGTGTTTGGTGTAGATGTGTGTGTGTGTGTGTGTGTGTGTGTGTGTGTGTGTGTGTGTGTGTGTGTGTGTGTGTGTGTGTGTGTGTGTGTGTGCAGCTGTCGTGTGTCTATGATGACTGGAGGGGATCTTCAGTCACAGCCTATCCCTCGGTAGCCCCCCGAGCCAGGGAAGGGAATGTCTGCCGCCAATCTCCGGGCTGTGGGGCCCCGGAGCGATGGGGTAGTCGTTAGTGAGATTGAAACGGGGGGGGGGGGGGGGGGGGGGGGGGGAGCACGGCGAGGTGCACGGCCACCGAGATGAGTACCGTATTTAATTTTTTTCCACAAAAGGGAAATTAAAAGGAGCAGTTGATGGGCAGAAACTAAAACGGCTCAACCCTCTGGGGCGGTGTGTGAGGGGGGGGGGGGGGGGGCTTTACAATTGAGCTGCCATTTAGTCGTCGCTTTTCAGGTTAGTCCCCCGACACTTCTGAGAGGACACAAAGAGACAGAGAGACAGACAGACAGACAGACAGACAGACAGACAGACAGACAGACAGACAGACAGACAGACAGACAGACAGACAGACAGACAGACAGAGAGAGAGAGAGAGAGAGAGAGGGAGAGACTGAAGACCTTCTCTTTACAGCGGGATGGGTTTCCCATTTTCCCTAAAGAGTGGAGCAGATCAATGAACGGAGGAGCACAACGTGCCACTGGCCCAATTTACGATGGTTCATCTCCGCTACACACACATGCACACGTATACACACACACACATGTATACACACACACACATGTATACACACACACACACACACACACACACACACACAAACACACGTGTATACACACTTTTGACTTTGCTGTGTGCCATCTATAGGCCATGGAGGTTATTGTTGGGAACACAGAACAAGTAGGGCACCCTTCCCCTGAAATGCTATTGTCAGTGTGAGGAAACAAGCTACCATAGTGCGAAGCCTCTTTAAGCACACTAAAGCATAGCACAGCATAAAGGGGCATAGTGTTTTACCAGCTAATTATCCTATCCCAAATAGCAAAGTCTCGGCTGCCCCCTTTCTTTGGAATGCTCTCCCAGACTCTCTGAGGGTACCACAGACCCTGAACAATTAAACCGCATATAGAGCTTTCTATATAGGCATTTAGTGAGTTAAGGGAGCTTCTAGTGAGCCTTTTATTGTTTAAGTTCTATGTGCATGATCTGTTTTTAGCCCTGTACACTGCAACACTTTGAGATAACTTCAATGAAATGCTCTTCCTGAATAAAACAAATGATTGAACTATTTAGCTCGTCTGCGTCGCTGGCTTAAATAGAGGGCTCTGGGAGAGGTACTAGTGCTGCCCTGAGCTAAACCGAAGCCCTCATCTAGGTCTCTTTTAGCTCAATACAAAGCAATCATCAAGGAGTCCGTTTGTGCCGAGCATTGCAGAAATGCAAACCAGATCC
This sequence comes from Gadus macrocephalus, assembly GCF_031168955.1. NCBI lineage: Eukaryota > Metazoa > Chordata > Actinopteri > Gadiformes > Gadidae > Gadus > Gadus macrocephalus. The sequence continues at coordinate 21,405,137 of NC_082388.1, read as the reverse complement.
GGCCGACACACCTTAGCGCTGCGGCGTCAGCGCGGCGGTGTCAGTTAATGTACTTGTTCCCCTCGTCTTAATTCTGAGAAAAGGCAAAGGAGTATACAATGGACTGCTGCATTGAACACCACATCGGGCACAAGGATACCGTTCTGTATTCAGTGCTTGCGTGGCCATCTGCACCTCCCTCAGATAACACCTATGGATTATTTCCAACGCAGCCACATTTATTTGTATTGTTCCGCTCGGTGTATCAGGCAGAGCACGTCGTTACTGTTAAGTAGGACTGGCTCCTGTTCAGAAACTATGTCTGTCTTTTCATCGATCCACACCGTGTAAGTTCTGACGCATAGGAGTAGGAAGGTGTGGGTATATATGTAAAATTTATAAAAAAATTATATTTATAAATATATATATGTGTGCGTTCGTGCGTGCGTGCGTGCGTGCGTGCGTGCGTGCGTGCGTGCGTGCGTGCGTGCGTGCGTGCGTGTGTCTTAATTATGTTTTGTATGTGCAATTTGCGTAACGACCTACGCCCACAGAGCTGTCCAGCCAGGGGCTGAAGTGACTCAGAGTTACCACAATGGATGCTTATTGGACAGCAGAGGGAAGGTCAAACCTCTCCACAGAGCGGAGCTAGGGGGGGGGAGGAAGGTGTGGGATGGGGGGAGGTGGCTGGGGTTAGGGCGGGGGGTGCAGCCAGTCATACACCATCTTTGTGTCTCAATTAGCGGGGAGTAGGGGAGAAACAGGGCCCTGAAATAGAAGCATGGACCGTTACATAAGTTGAGATCATTCCCCGGGCTGGGAGACAGCTACAGGGCAGGGCGGCCATTAGCAACCTCTGTATAAGTGGTGCCGGTGGGCCGGCGCTCGTCAGGAGACACCGTGCCATTTAGCCAGAGCGCCGGCGGGCACGTAGGGCAGCTGTTCACGTCCGACGGGAGCGCCTGCACCACATCTGCTCAGCGCTCCCGATCCGTGACCCCGCTTCAACGGAGCTCGCCGCCTTACATCCGCCACTGTTGCCGGGTAGATCTTTTCCTCCTACAAAAGACAACTAGGAGATAGGGCGGTCGCAATCAATCACACACCTACCCACGGGTAATGGCTGGAATGTAGCAGTGCTGAAAAATGCAATACAGCCGATGAGCCAGTGGTGCAAAGATCCACAATGGTCTCCCCTGTGGACACAGTGGGGGCAACTGCGGCGCGCCGTGCACCCGGAGCCGATGGAGCGAGCGAGACCCCCGGAGAGTCAATAACATTGATGACGCCGCCTGCTCTTAGAGTCCGCCTGATGAGAAAAGGCCCCTTTAATGGCTGAGCCCTGCTAATTGGCTCCCTGCTGCCAAGTCCATCACACATGGCAGCCGGCTACTTATCCAACTTTCAGCTCGCCGGGCCGGGACCCCGGTGGCTGGATCAAGGGTCTGCGCGTGTAGGGGAGGAATGGGGAGGGGGGGGGGGGGGGGGGGGGGGGGAGGAGAGAGAGACCCCGAGGCCTAAACCCCCCCCCCAACCCAAGGCCTGAGCCGAGCTGAGGACTGGGGTGATGGTGGCGGGGGTGGTGGTGGGGGAGGGTCGATGGTGAGGGCAGCTGGAAGCTTTGTAGGCAGAGGATGCTGACTTAAATCCCACAGCACGCGAACACAGAGTTCAGCCGCCATTTTAATTGTGTGTAACGCCTCGCGAGCCTCCATCCCCCCCCCCCCGTATCACCCTCCCCGTCTCACCCTCCCCTCTGCTGCTGCGTCCTCCTGCTCTATCCCTTAATCCTGCACACATGCACACAAATACTCTTGCTTAAAGAGGCATTAGAAATTGGAGAGCGCCGTACATGGCTGCGCTTGGCCTTGGCTTAATTTGATACTTTTTTTACCTCCGTAATTATAATCTCCGAAATAAGACTTAAACGTGTCCACACGGGTGGTCAGAGTCGTCTCTCTCAGTCAGAGGGAACACTGAATAATCAAGGGAGTGAACCATGGCATCCTGTCAACTTTATCTAGCTTTATCGCTCTCTCTATTAGCAACTCATCCAGTAGCTAGGAGCTAGTGGAGCAAGCTAGCTCTTTGTATAATCCTAATTCTCCTCCTCTCTGTATTAGCCACTCATGTAGCAGTTAGGAGCTAGTGGAGCTAGCTAGCTCCTTCTATAATCCTAGTTCTCCTCTCGCTGCATTAGCTTCTCATCTAGTTACTAGGAGCTACTTGAGCTAGCTCGCTCTTTGTATAATCCTAATTCTCCTCCTCTCTGTATTAGCCACTCATGTAGTAGTATGGAGCTACTGGAGCTAGCTAGCTCCTTCTATAATCCCAGTTCTCCTCCTCTCTCCACTTCTCCAGTTGCTAGGATTCTTCTACAATCCTAGTGAGTCTTTCCTTCTGTGTCAGAAGAGGAAGGGAGAGACGGATGGGTGGATAAAGAGGGAATAAAGTAGAGGGGGGGCTGACAGATGGCTGAGGTCTCTCTCTCTCTCTCTCTCTCTCTATCGAGAGAGAGAGAGAGAGAGAGAGAGAGAGAGAGAGAGAGAGATAGATAGATAGATAGATAGATAGATAGATAGATAGATAGATAGATAGATAGATAGATAGATAGATAGAGAGAGAGAGAGAGAGAGAGAGAGAGAGAGAGAGAGATAGATAGATAGATGGGGCATAAAGGGAAAAATGGAGTGATGAGGGGTTGAAGGGAGGAGGCGATGAATGGCTGGGAAGATAGTTGGAAAGGCAGATGTATTGACAGATGGATGCATTGACAGATTGGGGGAAGAATGGGAGGGGCTCCACCGAGAATGACAAGCAATAGTCAAATCTCTCGTCGGGCTGTTACAGACTGACTAGGCTGTGCTTAGGTCTGTCGCCAGCCAGGGATAGCATGGCTGGATCCCAGAGAAGACTGGAGTTCTCCTCTTTGTTTTAACAGTGTTTTCTTTTGACCACGCAAAGTCCTTCCTAACAAGACACGGTGTGAACGCTATTTAAAAATAAACAAAGCTGAGAGATAAAGCTAAAACAATCAGACGTCTTCACTTAGTCCTTGGTTGCGTGCCTGATGGAGTTAAAAATAGTATACATCTGTTGAATTCAACGGCCGTTATATTTAGACTGTCTGCCCGCTCGCTTCTCTTCGGCTCACGGTTCATCTAGGAATTTGACAAGGGACAAGTACCGGAAATAAAACGTGGATAAGGTGTTTGCACTGTTCAACGCACGGCCATAAAACCTCCTGTTAATCACACCCACCACAAGCCCAGAGTTTTATTGGAGACCTGAGGCTAGCCTTTAGGCGGTGTGTTAGTTTGCGTGTGTGTGTGTGTGTGTGTGTGTGTGTGTGTGTGTGTGTGTGTGTGTGTGTGTGTGTGTGTGTGTGTGTGTGTGTGTGTGTGTGTGTGTGTGTGTTTGTGTGTGTGTGTGTGCGTGTGTGTGTGAGTGGGGGGGTCTGTGTGTGGGTCTGTGTGTGCACATGCTTGCTCGTGTGTACATGTGTGCCTTTGTCTGGGCCTGTTTGTTTTGATGTGTGCCGGCACGTGCAGATTAGCCAATGATAAAGCCCAATAACGCTGCTTGCATGCTAGCAGGATTAGCTTCAGGTCCGCTTCACGCAAAGCCTTCCCAACCCCCCACCGTAGCCCCCCCTTGGCGAGGGTCCCATAAGACCCGGGGAGACGGCGTATGCTAATTAGAAGACGCTTTGTCCTTCCAAACTCGTCTCCATGGCAACCGTACCCTCTGCCCCTCCTGCTTACAACATTCATTAAGCTTCCGATACCACGACACACGCAGTAGACAGTTGTTGTCAACTTCTTACTTGTTTAATTTGATTTGAGTGTTTGGTGTAATACTTTACTCGAACTAGGGAAATCATTTTATTTCATGTTCAGTGGGTCCAACATTTTGGAAAATTATGCCACTTTTAACTAATTTGAAGTGCTGCTTTCAACCAGTTGGAAAATGTGTGATTCTGCAGCAAAAAACAGTTGGCAGTGGCACCCACAGTAGAACTGTAGCCACTCCTAGACACACTATACACTTTTAAGATAAATTGCCTTTAATAAATGAGAGGGCAAGCACTATTTATGTGCTGGTACCGCGCTCGGTCAGCGAGTTTAGTAGTAGAACCCTAATTAGGGGCTACTGGATACTGCCGCCCTTTTGTTTTCCTGCTCTGCTATATATTGCAATATGTGTGTGCATAATTTCGTGGTGTGACAAACTGTTTATGTGTGTGTGTGTGTGTGTGTGTGTGTGTGTGTGTGTGTGTGTGTGTGTGTGTGTGTGTGTGTGTGTGTGTGAACGCGTGTGAATATAGTAGGTAGAGTGCAATTCTCATGGAGATCTCCCAATGCAAAGTACCCCCAGCAGTATGAGAAAAACAACCCCCCCCGTAGAGATAACAAGATATCGTGTCAAAACTAAATTCTCCATCATTCCCCCAGTGTTGTAGTGCTTCTGAACTGCAGGGAGTTATTTCTCCAGTGTCGGCCTCACGTATTGTGAGGCCTACACCTTCAAGACATGCGTTGCCCTCCGCGACTCCACTCACCCTTGCTCCTCCATCATCTCCTGGAGCTCCATGCACTTCAGCTCCACCCTCCTCTTGCGGTCGTGGTCCAGGATCATCCTGTGGGGCTTCTTCACCAGCACCGGCTCCGCCTTGGGTTGACCACCTTCCTCCTCTCCCACTACCTCCTCCTCTTCCTCCTCCGCCGCCCCCTCACCCAAAGGGCCCTCCTCAGCTTTTGGTCGAGAGGCTGGCGTCAGAGACGGACTCCCGTCCCCGGTGACAAGCCCCGCCTCCGGCCCCGCCCCTTGAGCGGCGCACTGGGGGACTCCATTTTGAGCGTCCTTGGGTGAGGGCACCCTCGCCTCGTCATACATGGCGGCTGTACTCTGTAGAGACAGGGTGGAGATGTTGGTTAGAGAGACATGACTCGTTACAATCGAAACATGACTTGTGCAGACAATCCCCTGAAGATAAACATCACGATCACATTGTGTGGCTTTCCAAAAGTCGAACGCATCAATGCTAGCGAAATGAAAAACAGTTCTCATATGGTGGATGGTGTGTGTTTGTGCACTGTTATATGCTTCAAAAGCTGGCCAGGTCTTCCGTTTGACGCTAACTTCTCTGGACTGGTTGGTTTGGCGTAAAGCCTTCAGCAAACAGCCGGGCACAACTTCCACCGGATCAAATCGAAATCACAATTAGTGCACAGGCGTGCGTGCAACCGTGTTGTTTGGGAGACAGAGCACGTGTCGAGATGCACCGGTTGTGACAGCAGCACGACTGGTGGCTGCCTCTGCCACCGTGAGTAAGGCGCCCGGCATTTGGTCGTCGGGGACGGAAGAGGAGGACGAAAGGTGCGGTGCTCGGGGGCCCCGACTCATCTGCTGCACGAGATCCATCCGACACCTCGATACCGTGTTATGATGAGAACTGCAGGGCACGGGAGATCTTTTCAACACAATGAGGGTGTTACCGGTCTGTGAGCTCAAGCAAAGACAGAGGTAAGGGACTATTTGAGAAGGGTAGGAGACAGTAGTCCTCCTATATGATCAAAACGCAGGCTGACTCGTTCCATTAAAACGGCCCGTTCATGTCGGTTTTCAAGAAAAACTAATTTGCAAACAGCATGCCGGCTCTTTCCCGTGCCTCTAAGGTTCAGTGCAGCTGTTGTGTGAAATGATGGCGATGTCATTTTAAGGAATAAAAAGTTGTCTCGTATAAGTGCTGCCTGGTGTGGGCTCTGATGAAGACAGATCGGGCTGTCTGGACACCGCACTGAGCAGCCAGAGGTTTGGAGGGGAGGAGAGGGGGGGTGAGGGTAGAGAGGACAAGGGAGTGGAGTGAGGTGAGGAGGGAGAAAGAGAGAGCAAGGAGGGCCCTTGCTATGCCCGATAGCTCCGGATGCACGGCGCCTCTCAACCGCTCCTCTCCAGAACAACTAATGGCTTCATTTTTCACACTGAGGGGGCCGACCAAAAAAAAATAAAAAAGCCCATACAAACGCACTTCATCAGCGCTTCGCATGGTAAACGCTGACTCGTCGGGGGCAGTGACGCAGGAAGCCTTCGCGCCGCACCAGCCAGTGTCACACGCCATCCCGACACATCGCCGCTAATGATGACCGCGGGCCCCTCTGGCTGTAGGAACCGCGCAGCGACAGCTGCATCCCTCCATACGAAACGCCTTCTGGCTGTCTACTCTGACGGGATAATGGTGATTTGCTTGTTTCTCGGGGGTTCGTGTGCGCTGGTAAACTAACCGCGGATGCGCGTGTAGCCACAAGACGGCGGGCTGCTGACAGAGCAGGTGGTGGGACAGCAGGAGGCGTTCTCGCCGGATCTATTAACTACTAAATTAGCACGGCGCACTTCCTCAACTATCGCTCTCCACGACGTGGAACGCTTCACACGTCGCCGCTCGCTTGCTGCTGCGACGTCGTGGTCCGGCAGGCAGTTGACACTCAAGAGTGAAGACTTATTTTTTACGGAGAGAAATGTTATATTAAACTACGAGAGGCGAGAGAACATTTCCACTTCAAATCCTGGGAATACTCAAGAGCGTTAGACTTCAACGTTTCGCCAGGGGGCACTCTGGCGAATTTTTATTAAACATTACAATAAAAATAACTGTTTTCTTCATGCCAGAGATAGAAGCCTGGAATTGGAAAGTATTGTTTTAGGAATTCATTTTTATTTTCATTGTGTAAGCTAGAGAGAAGAAAATCTTCTATGCTGCTGACCATTTAGTGACCAGATCAGGTTCAACCTATCAGGTCTACCCCAGACCACAAACCCCACGTACCTAGACCCAGGTTCCTGTGGCTGTCAACAGACTGATAGTACACTGCAATAAACTCAAAACCAGAATGAAGACATCCCAGGATGAGAGTGAAACTATCCGCCTCCAATCTTAAACGTTCCACCTGTTGCCACCAGATGTGGGAGTCACACAAATGGCAATCAGCGTGAAGCCATGCTGTCAATATCAAGCCATCCCATTATGCAAATGCATCATTCCGCCCTGATTTCTTTGGCTCTCGAGGGGAGGGGGTGGGGGGGGGGGGGGGGCAGAAAAAACAAATCTGTTCTCTCTCAGGTTAAAACGACTAAATCATTTAATTGTGCAAAGAAACAATCATCGTGGAGAGAGAGTCGTGTGAGGGGTCCGATAAAGCTACCAGAGCATGTGGCTAATTGTCTGCCAGTCCTCTACAGGGATGAAGGTTATCGCAAGCCCCTTGTATTAGGGCTGCCTCAGACTAGAGGGGCTGTCACACGGTGCACATCACACATACGCACACACACATTTTGTAACACACAGAGACACACACACAAATGCACACCGTGTTACCCACACTCACACACACACACAAACACACACCGTGTTGTACTAACATACACACGCACACAAACACACACACACACACACACACACACACAAACACACACACACACACACACACACACACACACACACACACACACACACACACACACACACACACACACACTGTTTGAACTGACGAATTGCACAGGGTAACGGGGATTCGACGCACGTCCTCTCCCACATCCGATCGATTAATTTGGAGTCAAATGGGGAGAGATAGGGAGCCTTGCACTGAGGGTCCCGGTGAAACCAGCAGCCGTCGAAATTAAGGCATCAGCTTGTGGCTTTTCCCACGCAATGGTGAAGGACCTTCGGGCACATTGCTGGATGATACGGTTGCCACGGTGCCTACGTTCTGTCAACATGGCATCTCAGACAGATGAAAAATTATAATCATTGACAAAACAAAGCTGGTGTATAAGAAGAGCTAATCATAGCACACCGCACTAACGCGCCACTGCGTGACAAGTGTGTAGGAGCACTGCTGTAATTAGCCCACCCCACCCCCCCCCACCCCCAGTTACATGGTGTTCATACATCGTGCAGCGAGCTAATTGAGCTAATGCAGAGATGGATCTGTTTCTTTCAGCTGAATTAACCGCGCTGTCAAGACCGGATATTAGGCCGGTCATCCCAATCATATCTTGTGGACTTGGGTCATTAAAACAACATCCATTCCCAATGTTATTCTGCCTCAGTTTCTTTCTGCATGTGATATTATCAAGTACTTCCGAAAGCCATTGCATCTACCACAATTGGTTGCCTGCAATTTTTGTCATCTATAAACCTGATTGCACTGTGATGAAAACTGTGAAACTACGCCTCTTCCCGGAACTAGCAAGAATTATTGATGCCAGCTGTTTGTAGAAATTCCCACAAAGAAGAACACACACAGCAAGGAATGGAGACTGTTGGTGTATTTCTTGTTGGAAACCTGTTATTTTAAATCCCTTAGAAATCGATTTGTTTCTTTCGCTGCATTCTAGGAACAACCCTAGTCTTTGGAAGAGCGACACAAAGAGAAGACGGTATTCCTGTGCACATTAATATCTATTTCCTTTCCCATTTTTATTCTTGTAATCCTGTTGGAGTGTTTAAAAAAAATAAAATGCTACGCTTTCAAACAACTAGGGAGGCTGGTTTTGAAATGGATTCCGCTTCGGTAGCTGCACTCACAATAAAAAAAAAAAGAACAGAAAGGAGGCGGGAACTGGTCTCCACGGAGCCATTTTCCCTTCTAAAACCATTTCCCGCCCCCTCCTTCTCCCTCTTTATGTATACGGCTCTTACAAAACCTGCCACCTGTAGGAGATCTCCTCAGTGCAGCGGAACTCAAAGAGCACGTCTCTCCCATTGAAGTCTGTATCTCTGAGAGGATCAAGGTGGTGGAACAAACAGCAGCGACGCCCGGACTCAAGAGAGTCCGGGAGAACGGGACAAGGGTCGGCGTATCGAAATGGCTACGGTGTTTTGGACTCCCAGCCGCAAGTATGGAGAGGAATCTCTAAAGTCCACGTCTTAAACTTGAGCATGATGCCTCACCCCTATGTGTTCCTTATTTTTTCATGACATGTATCTGAATTCACTTAATGAAGGCATATGCTGAAGAACTAAATAGTCAACATTAAACAAAAGCGCAAATTCTGAACATTTGTAAACGGCAGTCACTCCCCCTGAACACCGAGTTTGTTTCACGGCAGAACAGAGAGAGACAGACCAGCGATATAATAGGGAATTCAGAAGTTGAGTGGGTGCTCATACGTGTTTGTGTGTCTCAATTTATTATGTATTATGCATTGTATCGCATTGACCAGCGTTCTCCGTCTCCCTGACTGCCTCATCTCTCTCCCACTCTGTAACGCCTTCCTCTCCATTGTTCACCGTCTGCCACTGTTTGTAGTCTCTCCTATCCTCAAACCTGACCCCACCAAATATAATCTTCCTCTCGGCGGGAGGCTGATGTTATATTCTCAACGGTTTGACACCCACAAGGGGCCTTTTATTTTATTTTATGCTCCCAAGGTCAGCCATTTATATTCAAGGCACGTGGGTCTGCTGTTACGCGCCAAGAAACAAGCACTGTTTTTGTATATTTATGCTTTTTTTTTTTCTCCCTGTTACAGTTAGAAAAGAGGGCGGCAGGGAAAAAACATTTTGTGTTGCAAGATCAGAGGAATTTGTAATGCGAAAGGGCGGGACGGAAATCATCCCACTCAGCATGCTGGAGGTCTGATTGGATGGCATCAGATCCCGGGGAGATTAATGGTGTTTCACTGTCCAGCATCGTACCCGGCATAATCTCAATTTAAACTGTATTTTTTTCTGGCTTTCGGGAAAAGTACATGGACGCAGAACATGATAATGAATGAGTGTGTCCCTGTCAAACATAAGTACTGAAACAATTTAAGGTCAAATGGCTGATTTATGGTTTGGTAGAAACACACAGACACAGAATATGATGATACATGAATGTTACCAGGAGAGGCCTCGGCAACGTTTTGTCTTTCCTTTAATCTTTCCTTCTGACGTTATTAACCACCTGCCAACTTAATTAGATCGGCCAATACTTGAGCACATATATAGCCGACCATTTTCAAAGAGAGCGAGAAAGAGGGGGCCTGGTACCTCCCTGAGGACAGAGCGAGGAGGAGATGAAGTGTAAACGGGCTTTGGTTCCTTCTTCGCGCCCCTTTGATGATTTCAGTACATGGACCAGTCCTAGAACCAGCAGCAGAGGAAGGAGAGGGATGAAATGGGAGAGTTGAATGATGCCCAGAGGCACTGTAGTATTGGATTCCACAGATGGTGGTAACCATTGTAAACATCTCCCCACTCCCAGTTGGCAAGCCAGCGCCCACAGCCAAGAAAAGACAGCAGCAATGAGGAAAATGAAACAGGGCTTGAAGTGTGTCGACATTGCTGGTTACTGGAAACATTTGTTTCTAAAACTGATAAGACATCAGGGAAATCAAAAGCACCAAGACCTTTCGATATGTCGATATATATTGTCTTTGCAGGGGGGGGGGGGGAGAAAATTTGAATGGTACCGAGTCAAGGAGAGAGGAAGACGGACTGATAAAGTAATGAGGGCGGAAGCAATAAAAGCTTTAGAATCAATGAGGCCGCTGAAGAGAGAGTGTTTGGAGGAGCGACAGCCTTGGCATCTCTCAGGGACACCGAGAACGACACACACACACACACACACACACACACGCACACACACACACACAACCTTGTCCTACTTTTGAACTTTTAAACCGGGAACATATGGCGAAGGTTTACCGTAGCACCCGAGGACGCCATCGAGGAGTCACGAGGCCTGGTGTCTGTTGCTGGGGTTCAACGGGACGCCTCTCCCCCTCCCACGGGGAGCGAAGGGCAGACCCGTGTCAGGTCGAGGAGCTACATTCTGGCTCCTCATCCTTCAGCAGATCAAATGCCTGGTGCTTTTGTCTTTGTCACGTTAATGAGGCTCAGGTTTGCTGACGATGCAAGTGCCTTCATCCACCAGGGCTGTTTGAAGTGTGCACACGCGCGCGTGTGTGTGTGTGTGTGTGTGTGTGTGTGTGTGTGTGTGTGCACGTAGCATGTGATGATTTTCTTTTAATTAAATTAGTTAGTTAGTTAGTAAGTAAATAGATTTAATAAAATGGATGGTTTCGGACCTTGATTGTGGTTAGCCCAAAACCATAGTGGAATACCGCATAATGATAATTTTTTTTGTATTTACGTACTGCCAATCTCATGGTACGCTAAACTGTGTTGCCTGGCAACCATTTCGCCATCTTGAGAAACTATATTGCTTGGCAGAAGAATGATGATTTGTTATCAATAAACGGTCACATTTTATATTGCTGTGCGTTTATTTTGTGAAATCTCTAAAGTCTATAGTGTCTGTGTGTATGTGTGTGTGTGTGTGTGTGTGTGTGTGTGTGTGTGTGTGTGTGTGTGTGTGTGTGTGTGTGTGCGTGTCTAATTGAATAAAAAAATAATTAAAAAATAAAAAATAATTAAAAACATAGAAAATGAGTTTGTGGGGGTTTGCTTTTATATTGTGGACCTGCTCTTTGACACAATGTGGCACACCGAGTGAGTTGCATGTGTTGCTGTGCTTCGTTTGCAAAGCTGCCTGGAGCTTCCAAGGGGTGAAAGAACGGAGCGTGGCAGCGCTGCAGATCAGATTAGCAGGGTCAGCGGCAGGGGAGAGGTGAGAATCAGGGCCGTCTGGTCTCACTGCGCCCGCCCCCCCACCCCCAGTCATCACATCGCCGCATGATCCCACAATGCATTTGTGCTGAGCGGTGTCCCTGGCAACGCCATCCCGTTGTGAGAGCGCAACAAAATGTAATTGGTCAGCGGGCTCTTGGGGGAGTTTTCCTCTTGATGGTGTTCATGGTGGATTTGTGGTATGTGGCGGTGTGTTGATTTGTGGTATGTGGTGGCGTTATTGCGTCGAGCGTTGGAACAGATCAACCAACCGCCGCCATTTTTACCAGTGAGAATACCAAGGAGAATATGCTCTCAAATTCTACAAGGGACATACAGAAATGTGAGCTAACCGTCTAACGACAAACCTCAGGAAACATGAGAAGGACAATAACTGCCCACAATATGAAGCAATAATGCTTTCTTCTGTCCTGATAGAGAGAAGGATCCTCAATTAACAGAGGCCTCCGGAGACGCACCGGTCTCTTTAAACAAAGACCTGCACCCCTGTGTTCATCCATCACCATGCCAGTTCCTCAAATGACCAAACAGAAGGCAATGTGGTTGCGAGGGCGTGGGGGTAGGGGGGTCCACACACATTAAAGTCCATCAGTTCACTGTAGGATTTATTGAAAGTGCTTTCCCACTCTCTTGTTTATCGTCACACAGATTGCAGAAGGAAAATAAAGTGCAGGGTGGCTTTGGAGATTTCCCATATTCCTCTATACCCAGTACTTTATTCAGCTGGTCGTGTGTTTGGTGAGTGGATTGTGTGTGTGTCCGCACGCGCACGCGTGCGTGCGTGCGTGCGTGTGTGTGTGTGTGTGTGCATTGGTGTTTGTGTGTGCTCGCATGCGTGTGGATGCAATCCTGCTTCCTGTCATGGCGTCCCCTTCCCCCTCATTTAGTTGTAAAATGTTTCAATTTCCCTTTCAGGTTTCATCAAGTGGCTTGACTTTAACTCGTACACTGTGGGCTTTGTCAGCTTACTCTGCCAAACTGAATTGCTTTTTGATAACGCAACACTATGCTCCCGGAATAAACAGGCTGCTATTAAAAATAGATTGTGAAAAGCGACACGCACATCTCAATAGGCTGAGCTCGTATCTCTTTTTCCCCATCCTGCAGTACAGCGAGGTTGTGGCGATAAATCAGCCTGTTTGGGAAGCATAACACATTCCCTTGGGAGTCAGGGTAAACAAACCCAACGCTCTCCGATGTTGTACGTTGTCAGGGATCCGGTCTCCCGCCCTGGCCCTCCGTCTCCGAGGGCACAGAGCAGAACTTTAACCGCGGATCCTTGGGAGAATAGAAGCGTTCCTTTCATGCGCCTGTAAAATTAATGCGATTTCACTGCCGCCTCTGCTTTCTTCTCTTCCTCGCTGTTTTTCCACTCTCGTGTAAAGGAGGACCACCGGGGCTGCGGCTCTGCTCTCGGCGGTCAGCCGTGATGGAATCCGAGACCCGTCTGCACATCCTGCTGAGAGCTCGGGGCTGCACCTTCCCATGTGACGTCCAGTGCTGGCGTGAAAAATGCCTGTGCTTGCTAATGTCATTTGGTGAATACGGCTTGTATTCCTTCACAGGAATCCATATCATTCTCTCTACCTGGTTTCTCGATTATGTTTGTGAGTTAATGTACACAAGGTTTGGATTCTCATGAAGATCACACCACGCTGCAATGAATAGCTGAACGAACTCGACAACCACCGTCTGTTCGGCCACCGAAACATCCCTGATGCATTCATCTCTGTCAAAAGAAAAGAGGATTGAAGGAGAGGGATGCTGCTCTACTCGTGCAATCGTTCTAGTGGTACCTATACTGCCACAACTTGGGTCTGTTTGATACCTGGGAGGTGTTTGGGTTTTTGAACGATCCTACACAGAATCCAGGGAAAGTTAAGTACACTACAGCTCAGCCTCTGTTGTGCATTGGTGCCAGATAAGCTGGGTGCTGGAAGGACTGATGGATGCCCCAGCAATCTAAAGGCCAAACTCCGGTCTGCTGCTGCAGCCACCTCTGAATGAACTTATTTTCCGCCTGCCACTTGACTGTCCGTTTTAAAACAGACTTAGTATGCTGGACGGGGGATGGCAGCTTCTCTCTACAGAACCATGCCTGTCAATTAACATCCAGCTGCTCCTTCCAGGACAGCTGTCATCTATCCATCCACCCCCCCCCCCCCCCTCTCCCCCTTCCCTGGAATTGAAGAAACCAGCATTCTTACAAGTTGTCCCTGTGACCACTGCAGCACCTTTTATTTTTAGTGAGCACCCCCCCATCCTCATCCTCCTCCTCCCTACTCCTCCTCTTCTCTCTCCTCCTACTCCCTCTCCTCCTCCTCCACCTCCCTCCTTCCTCCTCGTCCTCCTCCTCCCTCTCCTCCTCCCTCTCCTCCTCCTCCCTCTCCTCCTACTACTCCTCCTCCCTCCTAACCCTCCTCCTCCTCCCTCCTCCTCCTCCCTCTCGTCCTACTACTCCTCCTCCCTCCTCGTCCTCCTCCTCCTCCCTCCTCTCCTCCTCCTCCCTCTCCTCCTACTACTCCTCCTCCCTCCTAACCCTCCTCCTCCTCCCTCCTCTCCTCCTCCTCCCTCTCCTCCTACTACTCCTCCTCCCTCCTCGTCCTCCTCCTCCCTCCTCGTCCTCCCTCTCCTCCTACTACTCCTCCTCCCTCCTAACCCTCCTCCCTCCTCCTCCTCCTCCTCCCTCTCCTCCTACTACTCCTCCTCCCTCCTAACCCTCCTCCCTCCTCCTCCTCCTCCTCCCTCTCCTCCTACTACTCCTCCTCCCTCCTAACCCTCCTCCCTCCTCCTCCTCCTCCTCCCTCTCCTCCTACTACTCCTCCCTCCTAACCCTCCTCCCTCTCCTCCTCCTCCCTCTCCTCCTACTACTCCTCCTCCCTCCTAACCCTCCTCCACCTCTTCCACACTCCTTTTCCTCCTCCTCCCCCCCCCCCCCCCCCCCCCCCCCCCCTCCACCTCCTCCCTGCCCCCCTCCACCGCAACAACAACTCCAAGCAGAGACAGAACTCAGGGCAAGTCTGCATAAGATGAATGGTGTGCTCTTCCCAGGGGAGTGCACCTTGTCAAGGGATTGAAGACACCCCGCTCCCGCCCGGGGAAGGAACTCTGCGCCTTAACTGCGAGTTACTGCCGACACAGTGCTGGCCCTGCTGGCACACCCTCCCTCCACATGGCTGGAGGGAGGGTGTGGGGGGGTGGGGGGGGTGGGGGGTAAGGGTGATGAGTCACAAGCTCACAACTTCTGGTTAATTATAGCGGCGTGTCACCTTCGCTCATGCGGAGTGAGCAGTAGAAGTGATTCAGGAGAAGTGACTCTGGGTTGACAGGTACTGTGCCTCAAACCAGAATTTGTGCTGTTTTGCTTGGGCTTGTTTTTTTACCCAGTGCACTGCATATGCAATGAAAGCATAATAGGATTTTATGTGTAGGGTTTGACAGCTGACTTGAAAGAAGCAGACAGGAATTAAGAGGGATGCACAAGAGAAAATAATGGCCTTTTGTCGATCTTGCCAGTGCCAGTTGCGACAACATCATTAATTTTCCAAACTTTACAGGGCCAATGTTTCAATGAGTCCATATCAATTTGCCACTGAGCTAACTTTTAATTTGGATTACAAGAGACACATATTAAATTGCATCATTGTCTAACAGCCATCCCATTGCTTCAGGCGCAGACCATAATCCTAAATTGCTATGATTGTGGCAAGTTGCGTTATGCGCCTGGTTGCCAAGGCAACCACATAACGACTCCAGAGTCTCCATCTTCCTTGAAGTGAAGGGTGTCTGCAGGGTGCAGCAATGCCAACCCTAAGCCCACCCCATAAATATACTACAAAGCATTAAGAATATTACAGGGCTATAGTATAACTGACAACATACCGGTAAAGTAAATCCAATTATATACTAAATCTAATGTGTGCAGATCCAGGTATGTGCAAAAGGCGAAATTACAAGCAATGATGAGGCTGAATATCAATTGATATTGATTAAATTATCAATGGGAAAATGTTAATAAATAATTGTTCTTCTTTAATTGGTCAAGAAGGAGCTTTGGGCTAACTCCTTCAATGCACAATTCATTAAACATAAAAGGCATTGAAGACTGAGATAAGAACATGAATAGATTCACTGTAAGCTCCCAGGCTAAAGCTGTGCATGCTAGTCAAATTGGGTCTTCCCTCATTCCACTGAACTATGGCACGTGAGAATGACAGAGAGTTTGAGAGTGTGCGTGTGAGAGTGAGAGTGAGAGAGAAAGAGAGGGTGCGAGAAAGCAAGGGCGAGAGAGAGAGAGAGCGAGAGAGAGAAGAGAGAGAGAGAGAGAGAGAGAGAGAGAGAAAGAGAGAGAGAGAGAGAGAGAGAGAGAGAGAGAGAGAGAGAGAGAGCAAGAGAGAGAGAGAGAGAAAGAGAGAGAGCGAGAGAGAGAGAGAGAAAGAGGGGGGAGATAAAAAAAAAGGCGCGAGAGACAGAGCAAGAAAAAACGAGAGAGAGAGAGAAAGAAGGGGGGAGGACAAAGGAAGAGAGAGTGAGAGAGAGTGGTTAGGTCGGGCGATCGACCGCGCTAGGCAGGATCAACAGTGATCAATGCCAGCTGTGGGCCATCGTCCCCCTTTCAGACCATCGGGATACCGCGCTGGGGACTACTAGTCCAGCGGGACCGAGGGCAACGGCTGTCGCTGTTGGGGAATAAATGCCCCTGCTAGAATTGTCGGGTTATACCTCGACCAGCACGGTTCTCCAAAATGTTCAAATGTACAATTTTGTTGTTGTTTTGAGTATCAGCGGCTGTGTTGAGCACACTTATACTTCACTTAAAAGCGTAGGTGCGAGGCAGGAGGAAATATGCCCTTAATGAACGCGACGTTGTTTTCCTGAAGTGAAGCATTTGCATGGCGGGATTTATTGAAACAGATTTATTGCAATTTCACCAAGTTTTTGCCAGCACTTCATTAGCACTTCAGCACTTCATCACACATTTAAAGTGAACTTTCCTTCACCGACCGTCATAAAGCTGAAGAGCCCACCAATGTGCCCCCAGTCCTCTACCTTGAGAGTGAGGGGGGTAACTGGATTTACTGTGTGACAGCACAGGAACCAGCAAAATATACAGGGTTGCATATTGGATGCTTTGCATGCCAGCATATCAACGGCTTTTTAATCAAATTAAACTAGAACATGAAAGAGTGTGCTCATTAGGAGGCAAGGCATGTAATTATAAGGGTGTCTGAGCGCTTCCACATATTAAACAAGTAAGGGCTTACTCAGTTTTTGAAGTATTTTAACATCTCTTTGCTTGCAATAAATCAATCCAGAATATCTTTTAGGAAAGCAAGGGCAAAGAAAAATGAAAAAATGAAGTAATTATTGGTATAATAGTATGTCCTTTCTGAAAATTAGAGGCAACCTTTCCAAAAGCATAAAAAAATCTCACACAATGACACATCCCCAGTGTGTTTCCCAGGCAACCCTGGCATTCCGTAATAAATACATTTGGAAAGGTAGTATTGTGTCGCTCTCACAGATTGAAAAACCCAAAGGAAACCATTGTGGGTGAAAGCAGGAGGGAAAAAAATAAATGACTCATCTAAAAGCAGCATTATCTGAATGTTACCTCCCTTTCTTTGCCGATGGACTTAAAGGAAGGAGAAGTCTGTCATGATGAAGATGGCTGGGTCGTGCTAACAGCCCTTGCCTACTATTGATTGCAGTCCCTGCGTCGCTGTGTAGCGTCGACTGAATTCAGAATCTGCTAAGCGACGCGACGAGGTGGGAGGAGCGCGTCCTCCTCGTCCCAACGCCTTCCATTCTCGACCTGACCTCTGAGCGGCGGATCTCCATCTCAAGCGCGCCGCCTCTGGGTGCGGGGCGGCCATCTGTGACAATAAACCAGGAGATTGTTGGCATATACACTCCAATTACTATCGCCGGCGGTATCTAGGGCGGTGATATCTGGATTAAGAGCCTGGCTTTGCTGGCTAGACCGCCTCGTCGGAGAATAGCAATATGATGTGTGGCGGGGGGGGGGGGGGGGGGGTGTTCACATAGTGTTTGTCTCTGAGCGTCACCAGCGTCACTTTTCAACGGTTCCAGATGCGGAGGAAGTGCAGGAGGAAGGTGGCCACATGCAGCCGCCTTGAGGAAAGAAGGGATGCAACCGGTGCCTTTCTTCAGAGCGCCATTTTTGTGCGTTCCTATCGCTTCTAGTCGAAAATATCATC
>NC_082388.1:21261454-21387199 GCF_031168955.1 Gadus macrocephalus | reverse complement strand
TAATAATATATATATTAAGTTAACACTACTTTAAGTACGATTTATTTGTAGCGATTCATTCACGTAGTTTTACTCTGTGTGTGGCCCATGAACCCCCAGTGGTTTTCCTTTTCGGCCCACTTGTTAAGGAGGTTGAATAGCCCTGGCGTAGGGGGTTGGGGGAGCGATCTGTGGAGCCTGCCTGATGAAATTTACTAAATCAAGCCACAGCTGTTCGGTTGAACCCGGGCTCCCGGAACAATCTAATTTCAGGGGTGTTTTCCTGAACCTTTAGTCAACGATTTTCTTTTTATGTAACATTCCGATTTTATTCTAGCCACAGTTTGAGTTCTGTTTGGACAGACGTGACAATAAATCTGCTTCATGCTGCATAAGTAGTGTTGTTAGCATAAACACTGTCAAATTTTCCCTGACAAGTTGCAATGCTAATTCGACTGACTCTTCGACATTACCTGATGAATCAGGAATGGGATACTTGTGATTTGAGAGGAACAAGTTATCGAGATAAACACACACACGTCGTTTGTAACGGAACAGTTTTCACATGAATCTTCCCATGAATCTCTGTATATAAAGCATTGCATGAAGACAGGCATGTGCTGCTATCCGACGTTTAAACTTCAAGCCAATTTTAGCATCCTGTCTGGGTAGTTTAGTTACAGTATATATAGTATACATAGCCAGATCAAAACACTGTAAAACACTTTTTCTTAAATCATGAATAATGACACCCATTACCTAATGTAAGCAGTAAAATATCTGAATGCACGTCTAAAAGGTGCGTGAGTGGGTACTCTAGATGCATGCACAGGTGGTTGTTGCCAGCTAAGCTAAAACGAGCAGTTAAAAGAGGACGATGATGAAAAGAGTGTCGTTGGTTCAATGCCCAAGCGATTGGTTATGCTGTTAGGACACATCGTAAAATGTCCCGGTGGGTGCCTGCATTTCATCTTCAACGACGCTCCTTATAACACTCCTACGCCTAACAATTGACAGAACCACAAATGGAACCTAGCCATGGGGATAACACGCCCCCCTCTGTCCTACAACTCTTAGCCAAAAACATGGTGGAAGCACGGCGATGCAACATGGTGGTCCGTGGAAGAGGACCCACTCTACAATGTAAAGGGCTCTCTCTAAGGTTTCGAAAAAACATTGATTATCATTTTCTACACACTGGACCTTTATGGTTCATAAGATAAAGTTGGATGATTGAGGCACTATAGCCGGCTTTGGTGTGGCTTGTCCGATTGTTCCCAGTAGAAATGGACAGTTTAATTCAACCATGATTAAGCACTTTGCTTTAGTGCATAACTTAATTTATTTTGCTATGTAAATGATGTTGCAATAAGGCTGACAAAAAGCTTATGGTGGCGAAAGAAGTGTGTTGACTTAATAATTCATGACAAGAAATGAAAGAACAAAGCGTTCCACGAGCACGGTTCGAGAGCGAGAGCGAGAGAGAGAGAAAGAGAGAGAGAGAGCGCTTTGGCAAATAATCAGAAGCGAT
Source organism: Gadus macrocephalus (assembly GCF_031168955.1). Classification (NCBI taxonomy): domain Eukaryota; kingdom Metazoa; phylum Chordata; class Actinopteri; order Gadiformes; family Gadidae; genus Gadus; species Gadus macrocephalus. Next base: position 21,385,689 of record NC_082388.1, on the reverse strand, counting down.
AAGCTTGTCTGACCATCAACCTCACTTAATTTCCACAGGAAGGCCGAAGCTAAAAATGTATACACTCATTAGCTTGGTGGAGGCGCTTGTCTACTGCCCTAATTTAATTATGTTAATAATAAAATATTGTATATATATAGATATAGATATTTATATATACATACATACATATAGAGGTAATAACTGATATACTTTTCAGCATTACATGCAAAAGATGGACTATGTATAGAACAAGTGATGGAAAGGTAAACAATCAGAACAAACCACTTGCTAGGGGTACCATCTTATGTTTCTGCCCTGATTCCATATCATTGAGTATCAGGGTTGGGCTGTGTCTGGTGGCTCTCTAAATAATTCACTGTTCACCATCATCAATGTATCCTCTCTCTCTCTCTCTCTCTCTCTCTCTCTCTCTCTCTCTCTCTCTCTCTCTCTCTCTCTCCTCTCTCTCTCCTCTCTCTCTCTCTCTCTCTCTCTCTCTCTCTGTCTGTCTGTCTGTCTGTCTGTCTGTCTGTCTGTCTGTCTGTCTGTCTGTCTGTCTGTCTGTCTGTCTGTCTGTCTGTCTGTCTGTCTGTCTGTCTCCTCTCTCTCTCTCTCTCTCTCTCTCTCTCTAGGGGGTGGTCACCATAGACATCCAGGTCATGGTTAGGTGTTAAACAAACTCAGAGGCAACAGTAATAGGCATAGACCGCTTCACTGAAAAATCTCAATTCTTTAAATTAAAAATAAACAGTAACATTCAAATAGCTTCATTGTTTAAATAAGACTGGGCTCCAATTATTGACAAATGGCCCATGGGCACTCTCTTTGCCCTATTCCCTGGGGAATCCTTGAAGCTCCTTCAACCCTCAAGCTCACTTAGCAGGGGAAGGAGAAGTTGGCAGCACCGTATCCCAGCATACATCTGGTTTGGCTCAGACCCCCTACCCCAATCAGCATGCAGTTCAGGCGGACTGAAGGGGCATGTTAACGATGTAACTTTACCATAAATTGCACAAAAAGCTCCCCTTTGGCTCCTCCCAGAATCTTGGGAGGGGCCAGAAAGCAGTCAAAAGTCTGTCTGACTGCACTGGGCTCACTGATTATACGGAGCCATGACCAGGAATAACACAGTATGTTTTCATGCTATTTCACATCAAAAATAGCAGTTATTTCAGCTTTGAATTACACTCCTATCAACAGATCACAACAAGTGGGAGTTAAGAGTGTGATTATCTTGGGCATCTCGCTCAAACTATTTGGGCCAGCCTCCTGCTTGTGTGCTGGTGGTCAGAATGACAATCATGTAATTAGTGTGGCTGATGTATGCGCTCAAACTCACAATGTGACACGTGGTTTCATTGTCATCTTTGACCAAGAAACATAGTGCCGGTGCAGCCACCCGCGTGTTTGACACTTTTAATTATCTAAAAATAGCATGTTGATTTGCATGATGTCAGAGGCTAGGGGTAAAGATCTCCCTCGATGGGAGGCCAACGACGAAGCCAGTGGGTTAGAAGTGGAAGCCAATTCTAAACCAATTTTCCCCTGTGGTGTTTATCACCACCACATCTACTGCACAGTACAAAAGAATAGTAATTAAAAAAAAACCTTTAAAACTAATTTCCAAACTGTAATTTCTTGGGGGGTTCTATATCTGGAGATATTACAATAATAATGAATACTTATTTTAAGTCATAAAAAAATGACAAAAAGCACACTTTTTAAGGGCAGTCTAGAAGTATGTAGAATATATATTTATCCATATGTTCATGAAAAAAACATTCTACAAAGTTAACAGCCAAGTCAAATCGAATCAAATCTGCAGCAATAATTGATGTACTCAGAGATTACCACTTAGATATTAAGGCATGGACAACCACACCACACACACACACACACACACACACACACACACACACACACACACACACACACACAGTCACACACACACACACACACACACACACACACACACACACACACACACACACACACACACACACAGTCACACACACAACACACACACACACACACACACACACACACACACACACACACACACACACACACACACACAGTCACACACACACACACACACACACACACACACACACACACACACACAGTCACACACACACACACACACACACACACACACACACACACACACACACACACACACACACACACACACACACACACACACACACACACCACACACACACACACACACACACACACACGGATGGATGGCTGTATGATCATGGTGAGCAAGCATGAATTATTCACCCATCCCCCGCTGCAGCTGTACAACTGACAGCAACGATGTGGGATGAGGAGCCAAGCTCCGGCCACAAATCCTCTCACACGACAGAAGGCATGTGACACAAAACACACACAGCCGTCCTGTTTGGTTTTTCAAAACAAAAGTATTCATGTTTGTTTGAGTAAAAAAAAATAAAAAAAAATAAAAAAATCTGTCTTGTTGATTTTGCTTGAGCATTTTTAAAGAAAAAGAAAAAACTTGCCCATGGTAAAGGTAATAAAAACAAAGGGTAATATCTAAATATATATAAATAAAGAATAGTAAGAATGATAGTATATTAGTTATATTAGGAAGTAATCATAGTAAATAATAACTAGAAATGATCACAGTGTCAGTGACAAACACTCGAGAAGACTCGGCTCCAAGCAGACTTCGCACCGTTAAGAAAGAATTCACCAGAAAGTTCTGGAGGGAAAAAAATGTCTCTCCAGCCTTGCATCAATGTCTCCTTCAGTGACTTTTTACTTCTTTATATTCCTGAATTTGTCTCTAGGGGAATGGGAGCTGGATCACCAAGTGTCCACTTTAGCTCAGTGCTGCAGACATTTTGTCAGCGACGTGGTTCCTCAGTCTCGGTCGCTCAGGGCGTACCAAACAGCCAATCACAACGCAGCGTCCCCAGTGGCGTTCACCACTTACCCACTGAGCCAAAGCTTTATGAAAATGAGAGTCATAGACATAACAGGGTTATTTCCCATACTAATCCTGTGGAATAGACAAAGTATAAAGCCAAATCGCCAAACAAGCTGTGAATAAAGCACCATTATACTTCTCTGCGTGTTAGAGCCGTTTCAAAAAACCGAACCCAAGGCTATTCTATTCACTCTAACGCTAAACCTTCAAGACTCTCTCATGCCGTTCTATTATCCTCTCTCACCCCATAGCTCACTCTCTCATGCTAATGTAGCCTATCCTCTATCACCCTACACCTCACTCTCTCACCCTGTTCTAGCCTATCCTCTCTCGCCCCACACCTCACTCTCTCCCCCTGTTCTAGCCTATCCTCTCTCGCCCCACACCTCACTCTCTCACCCTGTTCTAGCCTATCCTCTCTCGCCCCACACCTCACTCTCTCCCCCTGTTCTAGCCTATCCTCTCTCGCCCCACACCTCACTCTCTCACCCTGTTCTAGCCTATCCTCTATCACCCTACACCTCACTCTCTCCCCCTGTTCTAGCCTATCCTCTATCACCCTACACCTCACTCTCTCCCCCTGTTCTAGCCTATCCTCTCTCGCCCCACACCTCACTCTCTCCCCCTGTTCTAGCCTATCCTCTCTCGCCCCACACCTCACTCTCTCCCCCTGTTCTAGCCTATCCTCTCTCGCCCCACACCTCACTCTCTCCCCCTGTTCTAGTATCCTCTCTCGACCTAGCCTCACAAATCAGGCCTTAGATCTGTATCCTGGGAATTACATGGATTGGATCAGCTTGCCCGTGAGATGGCCGACCGTTCATTTCGGTGTTGGCCAGCTGCAAACACAAACTCGGCCAGAACTAGTAAACCTAACTTTTCCCGGTACCGGGGGGGAAAACAAATTCAAACATCCCGTTCGGACACCGACGTCCTTAGACAAGGTGTCCGTCAACTGTTCGAAGTGAAACCAATGTAGTGTACTGGCCACTACAGCCTACAGCCTCTCTCTCTGTCTCTGGTCCGTCCCCGAAGCTCTGCCGTCGCCCCCCCCCCCCCCCCCCCCCCCCCCCCTCTCCCCGCCCCTTAGACTGTGTATCTGCCGCTCTAGTGTGTTCCGTTCTCTGTGTTTAGCGGGATTTAGAGAAAACAAACGTCTTAATTTTAGGGGTTCATTCCCAGGGTTTTAGCACCAGGGGGTAAATGGGGATGAACGTTAGTGAAACATTCAAAACCCTGGGGTGCGGCCTGTTAAAAAGACATTGATAGGGATACTTCCTCAACTACACTGTTGCAGTGCAGAGACAGTCGATATTAAGGTATTTTTATGACATAGATTAAGACTTTCACTTCACTATTCAGTGAACACCTATTCAGACATACAGGAGCAAAGCCATATATAGATCGATGGATAATGAGCCCTTGAACAAGCATTAATAAGGACTGTTTATAGATAGATAAAGATGGATGTTTGTGTTTGCCTGTTTGTGTGTGCTCTTGTGTGCGTGGGTGGTGCAATTGTGTGTGGTGCAATCGTGTGTGTGTGTGTGTGTGTGTGTGTGTGTGTGTGTGTGTGTGTGTGTGTGTGTGTGTGTGTGTGTGTGTGTGTTAGCTCTCCTGGGTCCACAAGGCAGATGGCTTTTGTATTGAGGGTGTTTAGGGTGCGGCAGCTGTCTCTGCTGCACCCCCTTCCTCCCCCCCCCCCCCCCCCCCCCCCACACACACACACACACACACACACACTGAAAGGACACAGTGGGATCGCATGACGCAATCAGACACTCCTCCCCTCCATAATTCATGAATGGGGAAGCCACACGCGACCCCATACACAGTCCTCAGTCAACCCCGTGACACAGTCTGTCATCAGCCTCCACCGGGGCCTCCACCCGGGGCCTCCACCCGGGGCCTCCACCCGGGGCCTCCACCCGGGGCCTCCACTATAGCTATCCTATTCCTCCACCAGGAGCCCCAGGAGCCAGACCGCATCCAGCACTCTCTGGCCCGACTCTGGCCTTAGTCTGGTCTTAGTCTGGTTTTAGTCTGGTCTTAGTCTGGTTTTAGTCTGGTCTTAGTCTGGTCTTAGTCTGGTCTTCCTCTGGTCTTAGTCTGGTTTTAGTCTGGTCTTCCTCTGGTCTTAGTCTGGTCTTAGTCTGGTCTTAGTCTGGTTTTAGTCTGGTTTTAGTCTGGTTTTAGTCTGGTCTTAGTCTGGTCTTAGTCTGGTCTTAGTCTGGTCTTCCTCTGGCCTTCGTCTGGTTTTAGTCTGGTTTTAGTCTGGTCGTAGTCTGGTCTTAGTCTGGTCTTCCTCTGGCCTTAGTCTGGTTTTACTCTGGTCTTAGTCTGGTCTTACTCTGGTCTTACTCTTGTCTTACTCTGGTTTTACTCTGGTCTTACTCCAAGCTCCTGTCATTCTGTCTCACACTATCCTTCCTTGACTTCCCCTGGTCACTGTCATGCTTTCATAACATGAAGCCTATGACCGCGTTCTCAAATCACTAAAAATAAATAGAATAAAAATATTAGCAATAAAATATGCACAGATTATGATAAAAAAAAAACATCAAACATTTTCACCCTCATTCATGCTCTCTCTCTCTCTCTCTCTCTCTCTCTCTCTCTCTCTCTCTCTCTCTCTCTCTCTCTCTCTCTCTCTCTCTCTCTCTCTCTCTCTCCTCTCTCTCTCTCTCTCTCTCTCTCTCTCTCTCTCTCTCTCTCCTCTCTCTCTCTCTCTCTCCTCTCTCTCTCTCTCTCTCTCTCTCTCTCTCTCTCTCTCTCTCCTCCCCCACTTCTTAACTATGGGGGCGGGGGAAGGACTTCAAAGCAGCTCAGAAGTTGGAGGAGAACAGAAAGGGGGGGGTGGGGGGGGTCCGAGGGAACGCGGGTGCACTACTCACACACACTTCACACACTCACACACTCACAGCCCAAAGATAGCTGAGGAGCGTGCAAACAGAGGTCTTTGTGCACAGAGGCTGGGTGGCAGCTTCAAACAGACCAGGAAACAAGCTGCCCTCATGCCTACACTGACTGCAATAATGCATATTAAATATGCTTCTTTTATCATATTGGACAAGCCAAAACACACACACAAACACATACAAACACACACACACAAACACGAAGCATTCATATTAACATACCCACACCGTATATATGCAGCATAAATATTAACAACCACACACAGCAGCCAAGTATTTAATAAATGATGTCAGACTTAACAACGACCATTTGAAGAGGACAAAGCTTGGTTGAAGATCCGTCTCCGAGTACTCTGTTAAAAAAACAACCTTCGTGGTCTTTCAACCAAATTAGTTTTTTCCCCCATTACTTATTCTTCTTCTTTACGTTATTTCTCCGCGGTCTCTTTGATCAAAAGATGAAGCAGATTCCTCCCGGTCAGGTCACTGGAAACACTTCCTTTTTTTTTTCACCGAGCAAAACCGCAAACCCAGAGACACCAATCCAATCCCACTCTGAAATAACACCGGACGATAACCAGGTCAACTGCGTCTGGCTCGGAAAAACGAAGAGGAGAATTGGAAGTAATTGCCATTTGCTGGTGGGAGGAAGGAGACTGAGGGATAGTTTTCGTGGACGATTTCATTGTGAGGAAGAGCACCAGCAGTCAGGCCAGTGTTGCCCATGGCTGTACTAGGTTCCCTGACAAGATAATGGCTCTCACGCCAACACACAAAAAACCCTCACACCGCACTGACTTTACGTACACCCACATCTTCGCTGGACTCCCTCTCTCTCTCCTGTTCAGATGCAAGGATGTGAGGGAGAGAAAACAGGGGCCAAAGCGCTATGGAAGATAGCAAACAAACATGCCTAAAGGTGCATGCATTCGGAGGATGTGTGCAGCGCTAGGTTGTGCGCTGGGGACTTGAGCGCAGCAAGTATGTTAGACACACATAAAATCAGCTGCAGCCCAAAGATATTCTGCCTTATCGGACTGTGTGGCAAATCGATTGGTAGGTAACGTCATGCGCTGCCATGTCAAAGTTGAACTATTCTTCCATGTAAGCGAGGCATCTCTGCCCCTCCCTCCCCTGAATGCTTGCTGCGGTTCTTTCTCCATAGAAAAACAAAAGTGGATCGTGCACGAGTACCAAGTGAACGCGCCTTAAATGACAAAAACAAAACAAGTCTGTTTGCCCGTGTGCTCGAAGGAAAGTGATAAAAAATGGATGTGATTAAACAAGGGAGGAGTGGCCAGCCATTTTGTAATCCTGAGCACCTCAATAGATCCGTCATAGGAAGCAAAGAATACAGCGAGAGACTGATGAATCTTGATACAATAGTCCTACAGGGCCGGCTAGGACACGGTAACAACAGCACGGCTCACCGTGGCTCCATCTGGCCTCCTTTAAACACCTGAGCTACAGCTTTTGTTTCGCTGTAAGCCGTCTCTCTTTATCTGCCTCTCGTATTGTCTGGTCTTGTGCTGCCTATCCCGGACTTCACCTACATGGCACTCAGAGGTCTAAGTCAGGCCAGAGCTGTTGCGTCGGAGATGCAAGCGCAAGTGCAAGATAGACATTAACCTCCTCTTGGCCTGCGTCACCCGTCATCATCATAAGGATGATAACGGTCACATGATTAATCTCAGGGCCAGAGCTGTTGCGGCGCAGCTCCATCTAGGAAAAACATTTGCATTCTGCCGCAGATGCAAACAAGCGATTCCAAGGTGATGCTGACAGTTCACGTCCCCGGAGACTCCGCTCGGCGTACGCATAGACGCCTCGCCTACGCGAGGGAAAGCACATGCTGTCGAACCGAGGAAACAACTCTGATATCTGAGCTTTGGTTGCATCCTGCTCTCTCTGCACACCAACGCCAATCTCCACACTGGACGACGCCTGACAAGACAAGATAAGGTGAGATGTATTTTGGTCATCCCTGTCAGGAAATGTGGAGCAGCGGCAGTAGGGGACCCATTTAAAAAGAAATAAAACTAAAAATATGCAAAAAGCAATTAAATCAAGCCATGAAGTACGACCTGCAAGTTCTTTACAATCCTACCTCCACCCATGCATCGTTTTTGTATTGAACTGCTCATCCCTGGGTAGTTACAGGTGGAGATGTTCCTCTCTACCAGAAAATGGGGTTATTATACTGCTGAACGCGATCGAACATCTGTCGATGCACCCCCAACCCCTAGGGGCACTTTAGATCCCAGGGTAATTAAGATATTCTCATTAGCATAGCACACCTGTCTTTGGAAGGTGTAAGGAAACTTTACTACCTCCCTTGGACAGAATAGCTAGCTGTAGGTCATTGAGTCAACAATTAACTATTAAAGTTAATATTTCTAAAAAACACCATGGCTAAATTACAACATATTTTCTGAAAGACAAAATATGAATGTTTTGTCTTTCAACTGACTAGAGATTTCCAGCAATATTCATCCCTTGAACTGTGAAAAGGGAATATGCTAGATTACACCATGTCCCCAAAAAGGTAGCCTGCACTGACTTCCATTTTTAGCTGAAATTGATACCGAAATGTGAAATCCCCATGGTTTCTAAACTAGGAGCAGTGACAGACAACCCCTATTAAATAAAACAGTGAAATTAATCATCATCCAGGACAGAGCCACACACACCTTCACCTGCTTTAGGTCCAACGCTACAATTTAGCTTTTCAGCGGCGCAAATCAATGTGGTACCAAATATACAATACCATTCTCCCTGCCACTCAAGAGTTTACTCGGAATTGGCTTTGTGGAATTACTTTAGACCAATGAAACACCCCCTGCTCTGCCAGCCAGCTCCTGCCGGTTTTCTTCCTATTATATTAATTACTTCATAGCAATGCTCTCCCGCCCGATACTGAGAGACAGGCTTCAGCCTTATAAAATGTACTTAACCCATCCCTCCCTCTATGAATCCTCCCTCCCACTCCACCCTCACCAATCCACATTGACACACAACCAACCCCCACCACATCTCTCCCCCACTCCGGCCCCCCCCCCACGCACACACACACACACACACACACACACACACACACACACACACACACACACACCATCCTCCCCCCGTCATCTCTAGGCACCAGAGCCCCCCCCAGCTGAGCCTTTCAGGAGGGGCTTCCAGGGAGGAAGTAGGACAGTGGGAGGAGCAGAGCCGCTGGGCCAAGGGTGGAGGACTGATGGGTGGATGCTGGCTGATGTGGCAGGGGAGGGGACATAGATCGGAAGGGCATTGAGCTTGTTTGGAAGGCGGTGGTGGTGGAGGTGGTGGTGGTGGGTCGTGGTGGTGGTGGAGGTGGTGGTGGTAGTGGTGGAGGTGGTGGTGGTAGTGGTGGTGGTAGTGGTGGAGGTGGGGTTTAGGACAGTGTTATGATATCGTATCAAGGAGGAAAGAGCCATAAGAGGCAAACAAGAGACAGTTGGACGATGAAGACAGATAAGCAACTTGAGGCCATGAGAGTTGGAGCGAGATTCAGGGAAAAGGCAAAGCCGTAGGATAAACATGATCGCGATGGCACGTCATTTTCAACTCCAGCAAAAGCCTTTTCCCACAAATTAGGACATTTGGTCAGATCATATTTAGCTGGGCACATATATGCCAGGGTGCATGCTGGGCTATTTTCAAGGGGACAACAAGCTGAATAGTCTATTAGTTTTGTAAAGCTATTGTATCATAGAAGCTGTATTTGGATTGACACTGCTCATTATTACAGGGATGTATGTAGGAAAAACATCAATGATCATTCACAGAAAACATGAGTAGTAATAGTAACATGTTTTTTCAACAACCTTTTACCAACGCTGCAAGAAAAACAGATGGCTGATAAATCATAGTTCTCAGTTGTATTCAACAATACAAATATACCCAAAGCCTTTTTGAAGAAATTGCAAATGGGAAATGATACTGATATTCATGAAGATTTTCTATTTAGATTTGGTTATGACCTTGCTTACAGATTGCAATTTCACAATAATGCAATGTGTGTGTGTGTGTGTGTGTGTGTGTGTGTGTGTGTGTGTGTGTGTGTGTGTGTGTGTGTGTGTGTGTGTGTGTGTGTGTGTGTGTGTGTGTGTGTGTGTGTGTGTGTGTGTGCGTGCGTGCGTGGGTGCGTGCGTGCGTGCGTGGGTGCGTGCGTGCGTACGCGTGTGTTCGTGTGTGCGTGTGTTGATACTGTGGGCCACGGTGGGAAGCGTAAATATCAAGTTCAAAAGAGCGCAGGCACGACGAAAGAGTAGCTGGTAACAGTAGAGCACAACATGATATATACACTGACAAACCACGGACATCTGCAGAGCGAGATAGGGCTTAACCCAAACAAACGCTTTGTACGGTCTGTTTGCTACAGTTACGCGTAGTATATCGAGTCAACGAACCTCGAAACATACGCAATTGCCTCTGGGATAACGGAGTCTAACGTCAGCATCAGCGTTTTGTTTTTGTTAAAGCAGCACATACCAGGAAGGTAGCGAACAGCGAGATTATCTCTGCCTCTCCATCATACGCGTGCCAACTTGATTCTTATCCCGCAACGAGCAAGGGCGAAACTGAAATCGCTCACCTTTCTGGGCTCTCTTTGGTTGTGTGGACGTTTCTAGCGTTGTGCGTGGCGATGTTCAGCTTCGAGCGATGGGGATGTTGTGTGGTGCCTTCTATCTCTTTCTCCTCGGTGTTAGCTGGGTCGCTTCTGTTCTGCTTGTGGTGCTGAAGTGGACAGCGCACTAAGCAGCTTTATAAACGGAGCGCTGCGCGTGCTATTCGCAGTGGAGTTCCCTCTGTTGGATGGGAGTGGCTTACGCAGCTTCAAACAATAGTCTTTGGAGTGGTCATTTCTTCAAGTCAAGTGCTTTCAAACAGCGTCATCCAGTGGCATCTTGTCAAAATTGAGTTTGAACAATCACTATGCTAACATAATTTAACAGTAAATCTAATTCATCTCTCTTTATGTTTGTATGCATGTATCTATCCATGTATATATGAACGGATGCATGGATGTATGTATGTATGAATGGATGAATGTTTGCAAGTAAAGTACGTATGTATGAATGTATGTATTTATGTATGTTTGCATATAAATAACGGAATTGTGTTCACGTAAGAGTTTAGTATAATACCATCAGACAGTGTGTTGAGTCAGCTTCCTCTCAACAAATTATCCAATTTTGTACAGCTAATTATTTCTTTGAGAGGCCAATGTTATCTGGTATGAAATGCTTTATGAAATAGCATCATCTAAATTGTACAAAAATGGATGGAGTCTCTGTATGAATATATGTATGTATATAATATGTATGTATGTATCTAGTATGTGTGTGTGTGTGTATATATGTATGTTCGTCTATATGCATGTATATATGTTGATCTGTTTGTTTGTATGCATGTATGTTCGTCTGTATGTATGTATGTATGTATGTATGTATGTATGTCTGTATGTATGTAGGTATGTATGTTATTCGCCTGTATGGTTCTAACTTCTATGTATGTCTGTCGCCTGACTTCACACTGGTTGGATGTTTTGGCCAGGATCTAAGGAGGTAAAGTGTCTAGTGTGAAGTTGTTTGGATGAAACAGTTTTCAGGAAGCAATTCCAGAGACCAAGCAATCAGCCCGTTCCAGACAGCTGCGTTTTGAGTGGGCACTGCACTGGTACTCACAAATGACCAGAGAATTTGTTCCATTTATCTATAATATAAAAAAAAACTAATTTAACAGTCATTTTCATTTCCAAACAAGATTTTATTTAAAAATAAATTTTACAAATTACAATTATACATCAAAAGGCATTAAATCCAACAAAGATAACAGCATATAGTCCAGATATAAACATAATCGGTCAAAAGTCTTTTTATGAAAACACAGTTGTAGCTGCAATTGGTGATGGAAACAAGCCTCTCTCCCACCCCCCCCTCTCTCTCTCTCTCTCTCTCTCTCTCTCTCTCTCACATATGGTGTGTGTTCTCCCGTCGGAGGGGCTGGAGGGGGCGATCATCACCCAGGGTGGGGGTGCAAGAGACTCCCTGGCCCTGGGTGACCGCTAGGGTGGCCTGCTCCGGTAGGCGTCCCGGGTCACTCAGGATGGACGTGGACGTGCTGAGGAGACGCAGAGAGCTCAAGACCACTGTAGGGGGGAGAGAGACACACACACACACACACACACACACACACACACACACACACACACACACACACACACACACACACACACACACACACACACACACACACACACACACACACACACACACACAATCAGTCGTAACTGTCCTGTTGAACTGTATGTTTGAATAATACAAGCAATTTGACTCTGGTTCCAGACACGCTGTGAGCAGACATTAAAATAAGGTGTGTAGAAATAAAACCATATGAAAGGGCCGGATGGATTTCTGGTTAAAGGGGACCAATTATGCTTTTTCAACTTTTATGACCTATAAACGTAGTTATAATGATTGATAGTCGTGTTTAACCATACTTAAGTGTCAAATAATGACGTACATGCATTTCGACGTATTCCCAGCTGACAGTCTGGGGTGGCTGTGCAGAGCGCTAAACACTCGGGACAGCGTTTGCATTCACTTGTACACATTTCCGGGAAATCATCTACGTAGATGCACTCCTGCCGCGCCCCCATATGCCTGGTCAAATCTGCCCGCGCGCCCGCTTCAAGGAAGGTAACCAATCACAACGGAGTTGGGTTGGCAGGAGGGGGGCGAGGGGGCGGAGAAGGACGAAACCGAGCGTTGACAGAGAATGCTGAATGCGCCCAGATGAGAGGAAGAGTTTCCCGAAAATCTACATCGTTTTTTTATGCATAGTTAAATATGACTATCAATCATTATAACAACGTTTTTAGGTCATAAAAGTCAAAAAAGCATAATAGGTCCCCTTTAAAGGATAACTTCTGGATTTTCCAGACACTTATAATAACAATCTGAGCCTGTCAGTTGGAAAAACAAGCACTAGTTATACGTACGAGAATTGGGCGCTATTGCCACATAGGATTGCAACGTTGACTGATTTCCCTTAGACGGAGGGGAACATAAGGTCTAGGTTGACTGAAAGTATCCAAAGTAACTAGGATGAGTTGCTTTGGATGAAAAGTGTCTGCTTAGTGCCAAACTAGAAGATGAGGCATATGAATTATATTCACAGGTATGGCAGAGGCTCATTTGTTGAAGGGATTATAGTCTCTTTAGTCGTCTTTTCAGTGTGTTCCAAGGCCTGTCTGTGGAATGTGTGTGGAGGTTCTGGCCGGGCTGGTTCTCTGGGACTCACTTGGTCTCAGGGAGGGCAGGGAGCAATGCTGGTCCAGCCAGGACAGGGTGGTGCGACACAGCTCCTCCATGGTTGCAGTGGACACCACTGCGTTGTAGGACTCAAACAAGGGCTCCACGATGATACTGAACTGACACCGGCTTAAGGATAACAACATGACCTTCGGGAAAAACACAGTAGGGCGTGCTTTTTAATGCGGATGAGCTACACAGCACGTCTTTTTCGAGGCTAGAAAACGGAAAGAATGTTGGCCACATTTAGACACTTGCACATCAGAACAACACATGCAAAACGTGTCTGCACTGAATGTAGTATAAGGCTGTAGAGAAGCATTTGCAAATGTTTTACCCATCTTTATTGAACAATGGCCGATCGTCCTCCACCACCAACGCCAAAGAAGACATTTATTTGACCAAGGATGCACGATAAAATGAACACACAACAAAAATGAATTCCATTTTGTGGACTTTCTGTTTCATGTTTGGTATCGGTAATCACCTTTTTCTATTACGGGCCTGTGAGGCCTTTCCCGATCGTCGACCCATTGACACCTCATGATGAAACCAAGCCTATCTGGGTGCAAAAGGATACGATCCAGAACTTCCAGTTCTGCAGTGTCTGTGTCTGGACGTATTCTCTGAACCTCTGCCTCATGTGGTCGAAGCGCTGCCTGGTGATGGGCGCTCCTGTGGCGGGCAGCTGCTGCTGACACACGCTGCAGAGGAAGAGATGTTACACTGGAAGAACCGGAGGGGTGCTCTACTTGTAAGGACTCTTATTCAAAACAACCTACAGTGAATTCAATACGCAATACCTTCACGAGCAACAAGGAGTGGGGCCTCTTGCTCAATGAGGCCTGCAGGTAGACTGCAGACATTGGGGTTCAAACCCACAACCTTTCTGATGGGAGTCAGACATCCCCTTACCACAAGACTATTTCGCTACCAGAATACCATCTTTTGGTTAGATTCTTTCTTTTATCTAGCATTTGAAACTACAGCTAGATTAACACTTATTTACAGTTTTTAAACTGTTTTGTTCTTTCCATTGTACTTGAGCAAAGGTTGTTCCTAAGTTGTGAATGATTCATGTAGACCCTTCACACGTCCCCAACCATGTTCTTTCTTTCCAGCGTAAATATAATTGTACCTATATTATTGCATAACAAAAAACAATGGTTGGCATTTACACAGAACCTATGTGCATGCATGCCCACACACCTGAAAGCAAACACACACACACACACATAGAAACAAACGCACACACATTCCCACGTGCAGACACACACACACAGAGGAGTATGAGTGAGTGCGTTTCTCCGTCTCACTTGATGGCAGAGTTGAGGAGCTGGATCTCCTCCCTGAGTCTCTGGGTCTCTTCCTGCAGCGTGGATCGCTCCTGCTGCATCTTGCCGATGTACTCTGCGGTCTTGTGCAGGGTGGTGGCCTTGCTGATCTGGAGCCAACACACACCCAGGAGGCGTTACCCGGCTGGCGTCTCTTCACTTCACTGCAGTGATACTCGTTACTCACAGCTTCCAGACACAGCCACAGCTTGCCTCAAGATGAACACCAGTGTCAGTGAAACATCATATATCAAATCGATATATGCAGCTTGGATAAATATGGCTTGTCAGGGAAGCCTCATGTAACAAATCAAAAAGTGTAGCTTAGATAAATACAGATTTAACATCGAGGCATCATTTAGCAAATCGATAGATGAACTTAATCTTTCATACCATCTGCTAATTACTATCCAAAACTGTCAACATAATATAAAACCTTGCACTATTTTCAAATTGCCCACCAGCAATTCCTACTTTGATACATCTACTTGTCTTTTTACCTATAACATCATGGTGTTCTTAATGTTTTACGTGCCTCTCTCAAATATCTTGCTTTGCACAATGTGCCTCGCTGCAAGGTGGATATTTACATTAAGATGAACTGAAGGTGACGTACACATGTGTAGCTTCCTACACATAGCCCACATGAGCCAAGCCTCACCTTAATGCTGGGTTGGGAGTTTAGGGTTGTGACCAGATTATGTAAAGTGTCAAATCCCATTTTGATGTTGAAGCGTCTCTTCTGCTCCGCTGAGATGTGGGTTATTCTCCTGGTCTCTGTTTGCTGGAGAAATGACAGTGTCAGAATGTTTTTTGTAGTATAGCTACGGTATTTGTGTTTCAGTAGTAGCAAAGCATTGAAGTATAGTTATTTCACAGTCTAGTTTCGGCAGTATGACATGCACAGGGTCAAATAAATAACATGAATTACTTTTGTTTCGCTCTTTCCATGTGTGGAGAATGAGTGTAATGATTCTGGCCTGGAAATGTGATCCAGGGCCCCCAATGGTGATTTTTGACCTGCGTGTCCAGAGAAACATCCTTTGATAGAATAGAAACACAATCACGCTTTAGATAACCATTCAATAAAAAAATAATTTATCATTACAAGTATAAAAAATGGCTATTATGATTATTAATACATTTCTACCATTTAGAAGCAAATAATATGAAACGCCGGGAAAAAAAAAAAATGTATGCAGTCCAAACCAGAAAGAAGGAGGAAAGGAGAAAACAGGAAGAACCATGGATGATCAGGTCAGCCCACCGGTGAGGTTGATCACGTCCGGGCTGTACACCCGCCCCGGAGACAGCTTCTCCGTCTTGGGCACCAGGAGGTTGGAGCTGGTGGTGGCCGTGCTGAGGGTGGGCCGGGAGGACCCCCCCAACGGGCCCCTGGACGTGCTGGCCTGGGGTCCGACCAAACCCAGGACGGGAGGGCTCTGGCTGGGCTCTGGCCCCGACAGACGGCCCCCTGCAGGCCACGCAGACACAAGGCGCAGCGGGGACGTTGCCTCTGCTCCATGCACGCTACTAGCTGATAGCTAAAGGATACGATCAGATCCACACGTCAGTTACACCTGAGTGAGGAGGATGTTGATTAAGGTCATAAGGGGCAAGAGCTCTTTGTGATAACATGTGGTCATTACACGCAATGACCGTCTCAACTTTGGAAACATAGGATCCCTTGAAGTGATGCATTCTGGTGTACATGCTCTATTGCCTGTCCTTCATGCAATCATGATATAAATGTGATAACACAATTCCCCAACTATGCTGAAACAATAAATATAAATACAAATATCACCCCTCCTCTATGCTTTGTAATTGATCTAATAAAATTAAAAACAATAAAAAAATAAAATAAAAAAATGTAGCACTCACCAACGAATTTGACTTCTGACCTTTGACTGTGGACCAGGTAGTGTCAAGTCCCATATTCGGCTTCCCTGCAACCATAAACACACAACGACAAGCTCAGCGATGTTTAACATTTGGATCATAAAGTGTAAGAATTAGCATGCAACCCAATGCAGAACATGGCTACGTTACAACATCCTGGAGGGGGCGAGAGAGGACGGGCGTGTACTGACGCGCTCTGGAGCCGTGGTGGGAGGTGGAGCACAGCAGTTTGGCCAGGCAGCTCGTGGCCGAAGTGGACGGTGCAGGGTCAGGGGCCGGGGCCGGGGGTCCCGGAAGGACGGCCGGTCGATCCCCACTCGCCTCCGCCGTCTTCTGCTTGTGTTTCCCCCTGGACGTCCCCACCCCAAGCCCCGCCCCCGGCCCCGCCCCCAGCCCCGGCCCCTCCCCAGGCCCCGCCCCCGGCACGGGTCCCACGGGGAAGCAGTGGGACGTGCCGGCGGGGGCGGGCAGCACCTCCGCTCCGTGCTGCGCCGGGTCCGGGGACGACATCGCCACGCTGGGGGGGTAGGTCCCGGCCGAGTGGCAGGCGGCCTGGAGGTAGAGGTACCCGCTGTGAGGCTGCAGGTCGGCGCCCGGAGACGACAGGGAGGACGCCGTGTGGGTGATGACGGTGGAGGTGGCCGCGCCGCCCGGGGCGTCCACGTAGGCGTACTTGTGGCAGGGAAGCGGAGGCAGGGGCGGGTACAGGAAGGGGTTGGCGACGGAGACGGGCACCGGAGGGTTGGGGTACAGCTGCAGCTGCTGCTGCTGCTGCTGGCCGTAGGGGGAGGAGGAGGGGATGATGCCGGCGTACTGGTAGGCGTCACAGTCCCCGCCCGACCTGGCCTGCTCTGGCCTAGGGATGGAGGAGGCCACCTGGGAGAGGTGGCTGCCCGATGGCTCCCCAGGCTGGAAGAACATTGAATATATGTATTATTAACTTTGTTTTATATTAATCGAGAATGAGGTCAAAGATTAAAGATTACAAGAATAAGGAGAAAGAAAAAAAGATAAGCATCCAATGGTTAGCAGTTCTCGTAGCATTTATTTTTAGCTTTAAACAAATCTAAATACAATATATTCAGAAATTGCAGGCTTAGTGCTAATACTACAGGACTGAATCCAGGTAGAATCTACAACATGAACAAGCCAACAAAGAATGGGAATCTGGTGACACCTAGTGGACAACTCTATAAACTACAAGGTAGGCTGAGAGGCCGGACTTACCTCAGCCAGTTTGTGTTGGGAGGTGTCTGTCAGAAGCTGCTGTGTTGATACCGGGGTAAACGCTCCACCGGAGGGGCCGTCGAAATACCCAAAGTCAGTAAAACCCGACTGGTCGATGGAATCAAGCCGGTAGTTCATGAATATATCTGAGAAAGAGATCTTAATGAGACAGCAAAACGTGCAGCCATCTGGGAGGTGGATGTAATTTGACACCAAAACACAATAAATACCAATGTATAGCGAAAACCTTTTGGTCAAAGGCGGGATTGTATTCTTATACAAATGTTCAACTCTCTGACCATTTGGCTGAATGAGGAATCGAGTAGGATTTGATCATAAAAGGAGGTTCAAATTAGGCATTTCGGAAATGTTGCAAGCATAGGAATCCAAATGTGCTATCATGAGTGAGCAGACATCAACAAAAGACCTACCATTCCCTCAGATGTCGTAAAAGAACTAAAATATATGTGAATACGTTGGGAAATAGACTAAACTGGTGATGGAGCATAGTGGTTAGAGGTACTTGGCAAGCGTTTACATGATATCACCTTCCTTATTTTGAATACATGCTTTTATTACCTTTAATCCAAAGTCTGTAATCTGATTGGTAACAGATTCCAAAATGCCTACTTATTAGAGTAATTCTGCATTAAAGTTAATATGAATAAAAGTGGTTTATAAATAAAATGAATTATCGCAAAACAACACATGGCAATTGAAAAATCTGTTTGCATATTGACAGCAAAAAGGAGTCATAATGCGCAAGTATGCGCAAGTAGAAAAATATAAACACACAAACTACAAAGAATCAAACAGTACCTGGGATGTCCATAAAATCGTCCAAGTTGGGCTGAAGTGGAGTCAGAGCGGGCTGGATCATGTCAGCGTTGCTGGTGTATGCTGACGAGTGAATAGGGGAACATGAACAGAACGTTTGGATTTGAATGGAGACTCTTTCTTTATGCTATGCAAAAAAGGCTACAGTCAAATGAATCGGAATGACTGGAGACACACATTTTGGCTGAAGTTGTGGCCGAACATAGTTCTGTCGGCTGACAGTACTATGTTCAGTCCTGTGTAAGATCTACGAAAATCATCTATCATCAAAAAACTTTCCTTTAAGATCAAAACATTAAGCTTGTTTGTTCTTATTTCACAACCTTAAAATAATGGAGAAAGACGTAGTGCATATTATACGTCCAACACGGAACACACTTCTTCTGACGCACAAAAGAGTCACAGACTATCCAGCTGCTGGTACTGTTTCATAGTATCACTCTTGCATCCCTTTTTTTGCAATGTGTGTGTGTTTGCATGTGTGTGTGTGTGTGTGTGTGTGTGTGTGTGTGTGTGTGTGTGTGTGTGTGTGTGTGTGTGTGTGTGTGCGTGCATGCATGTGTGTGCGTGCGTGAATGTGTGTGTGTGTGTGTGTGGGTGTCTGTGAGTGTATATACCACTCACTGTTGTGTCTGTCGCTCGACCACGGACATGGCTTCTGGGTCATAGTGAACAGGGTGTCTGAGGTGTTGGACAGGAAGCAGTCCAGGTCAAACATGTGGGCCTCCTCTGGTGCCGCTTCGGGCTCCTGGTAAATCTGATTGGACCATTTCTCCAGCTCGGACCGGTAGAGTTGATCCTGGTGAAGAAAGTGTGTTACTGAATCTGTCGCATAATTCAAACAATGAGAGGGTTTCACCAAATATACGAGACATATGGACACGGGAACGCATATCCTCACTTCCTGTTTGACATTTGCAATCACTATAAAGATTTTATTTGTGGAAACAAAAATATACGGTTTTTCATTCAGATGGATCAAATAAGTTTCGTTTTTTTGTTAACAAAAATCAGAACTTTAAGTAGCCTTCATTTTAAGTTCTCATTAAAAAACACACGGAATTTACTTTTACAAATCTCTCCTAACATAATCGAATATTACGAAAACAAGCAGCACTCATCAAAAATCGTCACTTACAGTTTAGTTGAGGTAAGTCTGTTCTAGTGTGCTTTTTGGGCGCTCTGCTCTGCCTGACCAACCGATTCCCAATCCACGCTAACGTTAACTCCCATTTATATGGACACCCCAAATTGAAAGGAAGCGATTTCCATTATGTTGAAGCCAACCAAAAACTGCCAAATATATTTATTTGGTTTTATTTATTTACTGACCGGGGTGGGGGGGAGAACCCTAGTCAGGTCTGTGTGTGTGTCTGTGGGTGTGTGTGCAGTGTATGGCCATATTGTTTCTGAAAACCCCTGCCACTTCCTTTGGACAAGCGCTCATTATTTCTTCTTTGTGTGTT
This sequence comes from Gadus macrocephalus, assembly GCF_031168955.1. Taxonomy (NCBI): domain Eukaryota; kingdom Metazoa; phylum Chordata; class Actinopteri; order Gadiformes; family Gadidae; genus Gadus; species Gadus macrocephalus. Next base: position 21,365,724 of record NC_082388.1, on the reverse strand, counting down.
TCGTTTATTTTTACGTCTCATCATTTCCATAAGAGCAGTGGTCCTTTGTCCCTGACCTAATTCTGGGGATTTCACACGTGTGGACCAAAAAGGGGGATCTGAGCACTAACTGGCAAGCCGAACAAGAGAGGAAAGAACACGTTGCCGGGCCTAGCAAATCCTGCCGCGGAAGCACACGTCTGTTTATTTATTTGGTCTGGTGCAAATTATTGTGTCCGAAAAAGCACGCAGTGAAGAACATTTTAAATTACCCCTTGAACCAATACTTTAAAAGTAAAATAAAACACATCTTTGACTGAAATCAACCTGCATTTGTTTTTGAAGTGGTAATGTCCGTTGTAAAATACATTGGATACATGCAAAGAAATTAGCATGTTTTGTTTTTCATCATCAGTAAAATATTAATAATAACTTCCTCAACTTTATGCCATAATGATTGTACGGCATAAAAACTTGGCCAGTGATCTTTGACCCATGGATTATTAATCAGTTATAACTTCAGTATAAAATGCCAACGAGTTTAAATGAATGATCGGCATTGTTCAAAGATACAGATTTTACAAGTCAAATATTAGTTTGGTACATTGTTAGTTTTTTTGTACTAATCTTTCACTTGAGTCAAACCATAATTATTGAACTCCAAATCACACAATACAACCCTAAAAAATAAATGGCATTATAAGCTAAATGAAGTTCAAAGAAAATCAAACAGATGGGAGGATAAGCAGGAAGTAGTCTGCGACTCAGTTAATCTAGTTGCCACCAGATCTGAGTGGTCTTCTCAAAACTTTTTCTCATTAATCTATTTTATCTGACCTTTTTTCAGAAATAGAAATGGGTCAGGTGTGAATGAAGAAACTCAAACGCTGCAGCAACGTGAATGAACATAAGGCAGACAGGAGGTGGGTTACAGGTACGGTTGGTCCAAATGTGTCACCAGTGGCGCATGTACGTTTCTATTCCTGGTTTTAACTTTCATTCACCTGTCTGCTTTTTTTTGCTTTCCGCCCTCAGGTCAATGAACATGAAATTCCATGCAACATGGCTGAACACTGAAGTATATTTTCATATTTTTAATTTTAAAGGTTAAAGATTTCAGATAAATAGAAGCGGTACAATTATTTATGTTCCTGAGTGACCAATCACAACCCATCAATAATCCCATGCATGCACTTTTACTTCATCTGCACTGTTAGGACACTCACACAAACACAAAAACATACATTATTACAAAGGCATACACATGTGCACTAAAACATGCATACACACATGCACACATAGACACAGGTTAATAAATACAGTCGATTTTATGTAACTTTCTTACCTGCTGGAGCATGGAGAAGAAGTCATCCTTATTCTTCTGAAGCTGTTGCAAGATAGAATAAAGACGCTATGTGATGTTGAGTCCACATACAAAAAAACATTGTTTTATTGAGAAAAGATTGATGATGAGGTTCTAGTGATTATGCACTAATACAGCTCTTGAGTACTGAGTAGTTACCCTCTTTTTGTAATAAATCCTCCACTTGTGGTATTCTTTGATGACTACCTCAATCCTGCGTTTCCAGTAGCTGCCCTCTAAAACGATGGCCTGAGCAAAAAAATTGTTTTAAAGACATTTATAAAAGCACATATATCAAAATAGCAGTGTCAATCACAAACAGGCTAAAAAAAAGTCTGCTAAAACCATAATATGTATAATATTTGCAACAATAGATTACCTTATAATCAATTATAACTGACATTATACCTGGTTTAAATGCATTTTTTACTCTCAGCCATCCATCTGTCAAATTATTGACCTGGTCTGTCTGTGTGTGTGTGTGTGTGTGTGTGTGTGTGTGTGTGTGTGTGTGTGTGTGTGTGTGTGTGTGTGTGTGTGTGTGTGTGTGTGTGTGTGCATGTGTGTGTGTGTGTGTGTGTGTGTGGGTGCATGAGTGTGTGTGTGTGTGTGTGTGTGTGTGTGTGTGTGTGTGTGTGTGTGTGTGTATGTGTGTGTGCATGTGGGTGCGTGTGTGTGTGTGTGTGTGTGTGTGTGTGTGTGTGTGTGTGTGTGTGTGTGTGTGTGTGTGTGTGCATGTGAATGCGTGTGTGTGCTTTTGAACGTGTGAGACTCACTTCAGGCTTGCGATGTGCCTCTGCCTCAGAGCCCTCCAGGGGGGTCACGAAACCACACACCGCGGTCCTTCTCTTCTCCAGGTCTGGAGCCAAGAGGGTCAGCCAGCACATGGACTCATCATTCATGCATCATTAATAATACACACAAAATGACACACCAGTCCTCTGCTCAACCTACCATTTTATGCAACATCAACATTTTATGCACCCAAACCCTAACCCTTAATAAACTAAACTATAAACACAAGTATACAGTGATTCTTTCTTTGGCACTGAGGATAAAGGACGATGCTATGCTGCAGTGAAGAATTAGGGACTCTGAAAAGGTTTATCAGGAGGAGCTGGCAGGTCAAACAAGCAACTACAACAAGATAAGCTTGTTTTCCCGTTTTTTTTTTGTAGATTTTGTGTAGGTAATTGGGGCAGGATAGTTGTTTTGACTCCCAGCAGAAAAGTACTGTGTCAATACCCTGTGACTGTCTTAAGATTCACTTGTAGGTCGCTTTGGTTAGAAGCGCCTTTTAGAACGACTGAATACTAAATAACAACACTTACATTGAATGTACCAGGCCCTCCAGATGGCATTGTTCAGACGGATCTTGTCCCTCCACAGCAAGCGCAAACCTTTAAAATTCTTCCACTTTGGCGACGCAATCTTACCGCTGGAGAACAAAAAAGTTCACAAACCAAAACGATTTATACACTTAGCATTTGGCTTGGATTTAGCAGTGAATAGGACCATGTTATAACAAAGAGGGGGCAAAGTTCAGAGCACCACACTGAGTTAACTTCACTGAAAAATTAAGTATGTACTCCCTCTGTACTTGGTGGAAACGTGTTTTCATTTTTTGTCAAAACACTCATTTTGTGACTAATAATGTCAAAACACCTGCCATTAAGCCTGACCAGGTAGTACTCCTCAACCCACAAGCAGGAAAAGAGGGAGGGAGAGAGATTTGGTATTCTTTTTATTCAATTTTTAATGGTTTGAGAAGCCCACAAAATGTGTGTGTGTGTGTGTGTGTGTGTGTGTGTGTGGGGACGGGGGGGGGTGTATGTTGCAGTTGATAATAAAGCAGTGTATGGCCATATTGTTAAAAAAAAAACACTACTCTCCAACCTCTTTAAGTCCTAATTATGTCGTCTTTGTTTATTTATTTCTACGTCTCTCCATTTCAATAAGAGCAGTTGTCCTTTGTCCCTGACCTAATTCTGGAGGTTTCCCTCACATGTAGAACGAAAGAGCTTTAGAGAGAGAAAGAGAGACACACACACAGTCTGAGACAGAGAGGTAGAGACAGAAAGTGTGACAGGGACAGATAGTAAGGTGGTGGTGTGTGTGTGTGTGTGTGTGGGGGGGGGGGGGGGGGGCATTTTAGGAAGGTGCTCAAGAAGTTGCTAGGAAGCCAGGTGAATCATTGTCAAAGTGTTCCTCCTGATGTGCTCAGCCTGCAAGCACAGCAGCGTGAAACAGCGGACACAGCACACAGTTCAGTGTGACTAATGACAGAGCTAATAGCATTGTTTACCAAAAAAAGTCTGCTCCATGTTATCAGAACCAGACTCAGAAGTAGGTGTGTTTGTGACACCTTGGTCATATAATTTCAATGAGTCTATATAAGAAGATATAAGACAATACAGTGTAATAATTGCAAAATGTTTCTGGATTTGTTTGCTTAATTTATTGCTTACAAGAACTATAAAGATTGGCCAACATGCAATGAAAATAAGCCGTTCTTGTCTTGTAAATACAACTCAATAGTAGTTCTTCTTTCAGTAGGCCCATCCACTTGATAATTCAACGTCAATAAATTGGTTTAAAAAGTAGTTTTCAAGTGAGATTGAAATTCATGGTTAGGAAAATTCATTTTTTTTCAAGGATCTGCTGGGCACCCGTCAGCTCTATCAGAGCAGGGAAAAGACGAGGACGAACAGATGTTTCCCCAGGGCCAACGGGTTTTACACAACACAATTATTATTACACAAAACACTGTCCGTTCTGCAGATTCAAAACATGTAGGCCAATGCATGTTGCATACAGTGAAGACATTATTCTACTTGCATTTTAGTAGGTAAGTAAAGTTAGTAAAAAGCTGGTTATATTTAAAAACTAAACGCCAGACACTTTGTTGGTCCAGCCCTCCACTCAGTTGCACCACAATCTTTCCTATGCCGCCAAACTAGAAGCAAAGTCCAGTAAAGATTTGCCCTCTATTGCACAACAAAATATATTTTTCATCCAATATCGGACTCGTTCTCTCGCTCTCTGGCTACCTCTCTCCAACACTCATACTCAATTTAAAAACATTTAATAAAAATATCCGATGTTTGGAACAATTCCATTTAGAAACAACACAGCCAAGGTGAAGGGTGTATGTTTACGTACCTGTATGCCAGTGACATACACTCAAACAAGCGGTTGAGCGTGGGGTCAATGCTCAGACTACCAGCACTAAGCGGGCCGAACGTGTAGGTCTGGCACCATGTCCTGTTCACGGTGTCAAAGTCATACCAAGGACCGCTTTTCCGTCGGCGTGGGGTGGAATCGCTGTGGGGCGACGACACCATGAAGTGTCCGCTGTGGATGACCTGGGTGCGTATCAAGGACCTGACACTCCACGGCCCAGTGGGACCGACCTCTGGGTCTTGCTCGTCTCCCTCCGTATCCGAATCAGATTCGGAATCGGGAAGCTGGTTCTGGTTGGTCGGTCCAGACCTGTCTGGAGAGGTTCTTCTGGCCATTGCCATTTTCCTATCGATCTACAAGTGAGTGAGTGAACTTTCTCCTTTATCGACTCGTCCCCCCGGCTCCATGGGTATGGGAGGACCTAACTCTCTGCCCTCTATTACTCTCTGCCCTCACCCTCACTTCACTAAATACAAGGTCTAGGCCTTCGTTCGTCAATAACAGGGAGCCGAGCCAAATTTCATTATTTATTTTTGATCTCGGGCTAGTAGGCTAGCCGATTGTGCAATAAAATGTCTGTTCTACGTGAAAGCCCAGAATAATAATGGGCGGCGTGGAAGGTAGGCCTACATTAGTGGCACCTTCAACTGGATTTCCATAATTTCTCGATCACTAATCTTCTTTGAGATTTCCATATTTAGAATACATCATATCAGATAATGTCCCGTCTGTTATTGTATGCAAGAACAGCAAATATACATTTGTATAACAGGTTATGTAAATGATTTATGCATTACATAATTTAAGAAACAAATAACTTTTCTTTTACTTTGCATACGGTCTATTGGTATGAGCCCTTCGTAAAAGATGCAAAGTCCACCATTTCATGGACATAAAGTAAATCAATTCCAGTAAAGTACCTTGGAGCCATACTGCAAGACCATTTGGAGGGGATGTTTGTATCTTTGTTTTATGTGCTCCTGTAAAGCGTCTTTAGGTGCCAAGAAAAGTGCTATAGAAAACAAATGGATTACTACAGTACTTAAATTAATACAGTTGCCTATTAAAACCAAGCAAAAATAAAAAGTAATCTATATGAAATATTTTTTATTAGACAGATCTCATTTGTTTTCTGGACAGAGACCAATCAGATAGAAGTTGTGTCATCTCTATATATGGTCCAAGAAAGCCCAATCATTTCCAAAGGAACACATAGCATGAAGAGATGTTATTACGATTGATGTGAATAAGCTGTAAAACCTGGACTACAGGGCAATGTAAACAGAAGAAGTGGGAACTAAATGGGATGTTTTTACATCTTAACCAACGTGATCTCTGCTTTTCTTTAAGGATTACAAAAGTTGTGTTCCTATAAATGTGTATGCACTGTCCGAGACCCTAGAAATAACACGCGTCCTAAAATAAAGCTAAGCTTCATTTTTAACATTTTACCAACTTAACTATTTACATGGCTCTCAAATACAAACTTCAATTGCCTTACAGGCAAGAACAAACACATTACAGGAACGGTTGCAGACGGGAGACGCAGTCAGACACTAGTGCGACGGACGGCCATTTCAGTAGCATCAGGTCGTTTCTTTCCAATCAATTATTTGCATTTGACGAAGCTACCGAGGTCTTCCAAGAACTTGATGTACTCCTGATGCTCCATGGCAGTGCTGAGCTCCATCAACTCATCGGCAAACGTGTTGTCCACTCCCCTGTCGGCCAGGAAGTCCATGAGGTGGTCGTAAAGGGCCTAGAACACAAACAGAACCCACAGGATAAGGAAGGGTCCAGTGAAATCACTTGCATGATTTCAAAAAGGCAATGATAGGCGTTAGTCTATCTAGAGGAATTAGAAAGATTATGAAATCCTAAACATTTGAACCGTCATAATCCACACTGCTTGCGGCTGTTGACAGAAGAGATTCAGACGCTAAATTGTCTTTGGTTTATAAAAACAAGCAGTTGTTAAGGGTGATATATTTATCAGAGCACGTAAAATGCTATTGACGTTAAGCTGTGGTTTATAAATGTAGACATTGTTGGATCGATGGTATCATTTTGTTGACAGCCAGAGACCATTCTTATCAAATGCCTAAATCAAACATGGTCATGTTGTCTTTTAAAACAACACATCAGTACTCTTACCCAGTCCAGAGAATCTGTGCTGAGGGTATAGCTGGTCTCTTTCCAATCGGCGTCTCCCTCGGGCTGAAAACTGACCTCACGGATGGCAAAAATGTCACTCTCCTCCTCGCCCTCCCCGTGAGCAATCTGGAGGAGAGAAAGAAGCACTCGTGTTCATGTCTGGAACCTTGCCGGGTCCATTGAGAAGACCGACCGGGTGTGGGGGTTTCGTTAATGAGAACGGTGAGGATTACTTGCTCACCTCATCTTCGGGGAAGTGGCAGTCAAACACCAAGGAAGTCTTTGCTGCCTCTTGTTTCGTTACTTCCACAACAAAGTTTGGCGTAGACACAATATCTTGCTATGGAGAGAAGGAGAGGTGATCAAAACGTTAGATGATTCTGAACTCTAAAGGGTTGATGAAAAGCTTGTGCAAGAGTCGGCTTCTATGTGAGATGAGCTTTGCTCTGGGAATTTTTGTTTAAGGAGGCAAGACTTAAAATAATTTTGGAACCACGTCCAACTGGGCCGTAGAAAGGGTTTGAAAAATATTGAGGTTGCAGGGGTTTAGTTTTGTGGAGGGAGCGGCGCTCGTTTCCTCTGACTGCACCCCAAGATGTCACACACAGTGGATACAGAATGACAAGTCTAAACTGAATTAAGCAGGCATTCATCTCTGAGGAGTGTTCAACCGCAGATTTTTTTTATCCAGTTGTATTCAGTTTCAGTTTCTTTTTAGCTCCAAAGCGAGGTCTGGACCTCAGTGACCTCAAAGTTGGCTATGGCCATGGTGGCTCACCTCCTCCTCTCCCTTCTGCTGCTGTTGCCCTGTCTCAGCCTCCTCCTCGAAGTTCGGGGGAATGCTGTTGTTCACGTTGAATGTCACAATGATCCTAAGAAAAAAAAAGAAGAAAAAAAACAAAACGTATATTCCAGAGGCCACAATAAATGACATGAAAAAAGTGCCTTGTTATTTTACAAAACAGACATTCCCTGGAAAAAAGGCTATATACTACGATACATTAAAGATGCCAGTCAGTGAGAATGTTCAGAATTGGATGATGCGGCAAGACGACAAAGTTACATTCTATATAAATGAACGGCTAAACTATAAATACACACATTGTTTTAACTATACATTACATCCTGTTAAAAGTTCAGTGATGGTCAACTGCAGCCCAGAATGTAGTTAAAACAGCATACCAACAGAAATACATGTTGGATGTTGGACTAGACCTGCCAGACCTTTTCTAAGTCCCCTCCCCCAATCTAGTTAAGAGAACAGCTGCAAACTGCATTTTATTTTTCGTTATCAAAGTGATTGAGAGTTTGAAACAAGTAACAGTGTCCCTCTCCTACATTTTCTGATTCCCATGACCATGCACTGTTTTATGCTAGCTTTAAGTTGGGCAGCACCTAGAATGAATGCATGTCGATTGTATGATTTAATTATTCTCATGTTTAGTGTTTAAAAACATCTGCTTAATGACTAATGTAAATTACGTGTTCAGATGCTTGTTCCTTTAACGTTTGTTCCAAAAACATCAAGTTTGTAAGTATGGACAGTTAGACTAGATTAGTAGTACATACTTTTCTCCAGACACACTCCTGCTAAGTTTGACCTCTGCTCCGTTCGACTCCAGCTCCCATCCACCGGACATTTTAGGAAGGGTTTTGCTTTTCTGGATTTTCCTCTCCTCTTTGATTTCATCCGACAAAAAATCGCCAAATGACTTGTCGCCTGTTTGTGAACAGAGATAACATTGTAAATGAATATGTTAAAGTCCCACATTTTACCTATTCCAATAAATACGGCTGATAAACGATAGGCAAATAAAACTGTTATTATATTACATAACAACTATATGCCACCTGGTTAAAACGCATTACAATAATGAAGTTCGTTAGATAAACCAAGTATATTTGAAAATACAAAACACTGCTGAAAATGAAGATCCGTAGCCTATATTGGTTGCCCACAATGTTGGTCAATATAATGACCTCTACTGAATTTACATCCCCCAGGTGCAGCACCCTTATGTCGATGAATATGCTATTTGACAAACTGCGTTAAAGAGTCCAAATACGCAGGAGAGGCTACACAATTATAAAGGTTTCATAAACAAGCGTCCTTGCGTAACATATCTCTTATAACATGTAATACAGCAGGTGGGCCAATGCCTAGCTAGCATAGTAACGCAGCTCAATGAAAGTTACCTTCTGTATGAAGTGCTCCACATCCACAGGACACAGATGGACTCAATACTCTGGAGCTGAATAGTTTGGGCCGATATCCAGAAGAGGCTCCCTTGTTATTCATCATCCACAGAGACCGGGTAAAAGGCCGGCTCGTTGCCGAACTTGGGGTGCATAGCGTCGGGGTGGAGAGTGGTAGAGCTCGGCTGGTGGAAGTCGTTATTGTGGAAATTCGAACAGCCGTTCCGACAGCACGGCAAAGTGACTTTAACATGATTATATATAAGAAGCAGCGTTACTACAAAAGTAATGTGTGCACGACTAAAAGACAACCGGCAACTAGCTCCCCTACAGTACGCTTTTCCGGCTGACAGATAACACGTGTGGAAGTGGAAGGACACATTGACCTCCCTTAACTATGACCCCTGAACCGGAAATAGTTAGCGGTTGCTGATAATCCTATCCAGTTATCTATCGTTATAATTTACACATATATATATATATATATATATATATATATAGTACAGTATGATTTAATAAGTTCATGAATTAATAAATACTAATAAGAATAAATAAAAATAAAATTCGATTTAATTTTAGGGCGCGTGATTGGGGAAATTGCGTTCATGGTTGCGCCATCAGTCACTCATCCACGTTCAGTCAGCGGTTTCCTCTCATGCCATCAGATATGTCCATCATCTGGTTATTAATCGTTTGATACCCTCATCCCAATAACCACAAAAACATATTACGAGTTTATGAGTGTCCTTTTAAAGTGTGGCATAGTAAAACAGATTGAATCAAGCAAGTGCAGTATTACAGTTAATTGCGCTGCCAATGTTTGTCATACAAAACACTTCAACGTAATCCATATTAGGCTATCTGATAGGTCCATATTTTTGACATTACAAAAACGTAGGATATAAAACAGATCCAAAGAAACCTATACACTGCTGACAATTCTTGTTTTTGGTATCGGCACTAACTGTAAATCTTGCATCAATACAAGACAAATATTATAAGGAATGAAAGGGGTGATCTGTAACTGGAGTCATGCACGTATGCATTTGTTTTCCATGTACATATTGCTCAAAATGTTATTAAGATCATAGAGCACCTGGGAATAATATTACATTTATCAAGTGAACACAATCTCAAAGAAATTATGATCATGCTGGGCATGCATTTTTTCTAGAGGTGAAAAATTATAGAATGTTTAAATGTCATGTAAATCAATCTTCGGATGCATTTTGTCCCTGTAAACATGCGTCTCTCTGTAATCGAGGCTGTAATCAAATCCTGCAAATATCTGAAGCTGTGAACATGAGAACATACTTTTTTTGGTTATTTCCAACAGGCAAGATTAAACCATTATAAACGGACAAAAGAGGGTTTCAAAATATGAATTAAAGTCCAGAGGTCACAGGGACTTTTCAAGACATACAAAATGCAGCCAGGTGAGAGGTAGAGAAGTCCATCTTATCAACCGATATTCCTTCTGTCACCACTGACCACGACTTTACCTCACATAGGCAGCCGGGAGGGGAGCAGACTCCATCCCGGATCCAACGTCACCAAAGGAAAGAGCCGTCATGGAGTTTGAATCCCGTCAAAATATGAAACCATCAAAATCCTGCCTACCAAGACCAATCTCTGTCTCCCTCTCTCCTAGCTCTTGGCGTGGCGCAGCTTGCGGCTGAAGTACTCTGGCGCGGCGTCCACCAGCCACTCGGCGTCCACCAGGCAGAGGTCCCTCATGTAGCAGCGCGACGTGTGCAGCAGCTCGTTGAACACCACGTACGCCGGCTTGGCCTGGAACAGCACCGAGGACGGGTGGACGGCCACGCTCTGGTGGGAGTCCAGCGCCACGTAGGAGCCGTCGGGCTGCAGCTCGGCGGCGTTGACGAACATCCCGTGGGCGAGGCAGCGGCGCACGCTCACCGTGTCCGACCCGCACGACTCCAGCTTCATGTTCAGCTGGAGGGGCGACACGGAGGTCAGGGGTGGTCAGGTGTGGGGGGGCGAGGTAATGAGGCTAATGTTAGCGGTTGGTAATCCAATACAGTTTGATTTTTCGGTTTCTTTTAAAGAGTTTTGGCCATGCACATATATGGCTAACATTTGCGAGGTGTTGCAATGGGATGTTGCCATTTGTTGATTATGCCTTTTCGCTGACATCCTTGGGGTGCTCAAGGGTCAGAGCTAAGAAGTTACCACTATGGGACCCCACATTACCATCGCAATGATCAAATCAAAATAATGGTTACCTAAGGACAGCGTTTCCTGTATTCTGATCAAGGAGAAGAATGCATAAGGGGATCTCTGATGCCTCGTCGTGACCGGTATACCCCAGGCATAAAGGTTAACGTTAGATAACGCTAGGGATAAGAGTGGCTGGGCAATGCAAGGAATGGGAGACAGAGCTTACATGATGAAGGGGAAACAACATGATACATTTTTCCATCACACACTATGTGTGGCGCAGAGCTGATCTCAGCATTTCTGAGACCTGTGCCACTGTATAAGAAGTCCTCGCATGCGTCGGACTTCAGCTTGCGGACCTCTCTGGGGGGACGCAGGCTGATTTCCCATCCATTGGATCATGTATGTTGACCATAATTGTTATAAATTCGGATGGCTCTTTATTCTACCCAGTTTGGTCAGTTTATGATTGACGTTGCCCGGGATTTCCCACCACAGTGTGCAAATACATGTTTGTTTAAAGTAGTACATATATCTTTAACGTTGCCATCCCTGGTGAAACGGCTGGTGAAGCCATTACCCTGATAATCTGTGCAGATTATGCTTTGTATTTGATTATTATTTGATTATAAAAAAGAAGGCGTGACATTTCGGGACGCTAGCGGTGTGTGGTGAGACAATTTCATGGACCCAGTGGGTTTTATTTCATACCTTTAGGCAGATTTCTCTGAGCTGGGTTTGGACTGCTTTCACAAGGCCCATATTTCTGCTGTTGACAAAATTTTCCCGACACCACTCCTGTAAAAAAAAGAATATATATTATGTATTTTGAGACTGCAATCTCTCTGGTCCTCGTGTACAATTTGCTTGATGGTCGTTTTGAGTTTTCCTGCATCTGGGCGTTAGGCTGACCTTATTGCCAGAGACTTTCTTGAAGGCTCTGTAGATGTTGAGCAGGGTCATGTGGTCTCCCTCGCTGGAGGTGAACTTCCTGCGCGCTGCGAGCACCTCGTCACGGCGGGTCGGCGGGTTGTACAGCACCGTGTCCACAGAGAGCAGGGACACGATGCCCAGCACCTCCTCAGAGCAGGAGAAGTCTGGGGACAGCAGGATGGCCTGAACAGGACGGGGACACCGAGTCAGGGAAGAGCAGAGGCAAGGGTTTCGTTGTCAGGGGTGTCAATCCTTCAGGGCTCACGACTCGCTTCAATTCTTGGGGTCAGGATTCGGAATCAATGTTTTCTTTCAGTATTCCAAACGATTTCTGATTCAAAATCAATTTTCAGGATCTACTCCAGTCCAATATGCGCTATGCAAGGCGGTGTGGTTTATGATGGCATGATGGCAGAGTAATGTGTGTATCAGATTATGCATTAGAAGCGGTTATAACAGCTGATTGCAATAATGTCAACACACAAAGACAAACTTAAAATAATAACTAATATAATATACAAATAAAAAACAGATTTTTGGAAGCCGTGAATCGATTCAGAATCTTCTTATTAACAAGACGGAATCAGTTGTACAAGTTTAAAAGGAGCACATCCACACTCCTGGGGCTCTATATATATATATAATATAATATAATAATAATAAGATAATATGGGTAATTATATAACATTATATCTAATATCACAGCCAAAAGCTATGTGCGCCTCGGATGATATTATGAATCATAAAGACTGCGTCTGACGTCTCTGGCACTTTCACAACAAGTAAAGACTCGTAGATGGGGATATCCCGGCCATGGTTGAGATGAATTGGGGGAAAGGTTTTTTGCCTCGACTCTCTGAAGTCCATGAACTGCGACATGGAGGAGAAAGGGATTGTTCTCCGGGAGCTGAGCTGCCGAACTGCCGCCGAGCTCCCCGCGCCGGAGCTGCCGGACTACCGCCAAAGCTTCAGTGGCAGTCCGGCAGCCCCGGCGGTGTACTCCGGGAGCTGAACTGCCACCGAAGCTTTCCGGCTGCTCCGGCGGGTGTCCTCCGGGAGCTGAAAAGCAGCTCAGGGCAGTCCAGCAGCTAGACTCCGGGAGTACAATCCCTTTCTTCTCCATGTCTCCTCCTCCGGACTGCCACCCAAGCTTTGGCGGCAGCTCCGGCGGTGCCGCTGGCAGAGAAAGGGATTGTACTCCCGGAGCTGAGCTGCCGACGAGTTCCCCCCGCCGGAGCTGCTCGTCTGCTGGTCCACAAAATCTTAGCTATGCTCTGATTGGAGGGGAGTGGGGAAGTGGGAGGTAATATTCAACTGTACCCCCTTCCTACTTAGGAGGGGGCGCCGTAACTGACTCGCTCGTTTGGTAACTGTAGGCGGGGTACTTTCAGAAATGCATATTTCACTCAAAAAAATCAATTTTAAAAGTTTGTATGCGTGTGGGAGCACCAAAAACACCCAAAACAACACCCCAAATCCCAGGAAAAGTGTTGTTTTCATAATATGTCCCCTTTAATATAAAACTTCTGCTTGACTAATCGCAATCAAAAGAACACCACAAGGTAATGTGGTGTTCTTTTAAAAGTAATTTACCTTAGCATATCGAGGCTCCAGGGGAAAGCTGGCCATCTTCTTGCCCAGAGCAGTGAGGGTCACCTGCTGCTCCTTCTTCTCCAGGGCCCCCAAGAGCTCCAACTGGACCACAGCAGCATGGATGGCCCCTGGGACACAACAGATCTGTTAACTCTATCCAAGGCTACTTTGCACTACACCTTCTGAGCACATTCACAACAGTAGAGCGCTTCGGAGGTCCACCAACCGGGTAAAGGCTTAGACATGAAGTCGAAATTCAGCACGTCCGGAATCCCCAGAGCCATGAGATGCAGAATTACACCGGACAGATTACACCTGCAGAACACACACACACATACACAAACAAACAGAACATTTAATCATATTGGCCCAGAAAAGTAGACACAGAAGAAACTTCCATAAGTATGGCAAAAAGTCACAGTGTACGTGACAACGTACAAAGAGATACTCATCCCAACCTTTGAATCTCAGGCACGGTCATGGGGATGAGCTTGTCGAACTCATCCTCTGTGTAGAGGCGGTAGCAGAGACCAGAGTCCTCCCTGCCTGCCCTCCCTGCTCTCTGCCAGGCCTGGGCTTTGGAGACCCGCTGCACTGCTAGGATCTCCAGACCACTATCTGACAGCAGACATACACAGAACATAATGTCAATCAAACCACGCCTACATGCAACCCATATAAACATAGAACATATACAATCAGATGAGGCAGAAATGACAAGCACTATCAGGAACTAGGTATCTAGTGAAATGTACATCAAATTCATTGTATGATAAAAGGAATGACAACATTTATTATAAATGTATTGTTTGCCTAATTTTGAGAATATTAGATATTAGAATATGGGTTAGGAATCCAGCGTACATGGGTAGTATTTGACTTCTGAGATCAATGCAAGAATAGAATGACATTAGGAATAAGTCAGATAATAATTATGATTTGACCTGGATTGAAGCGCTTGGATTTCACCATCCCAGTGTCAATAACATATTTGATCCCAGAGATTGTAACTGACGTCTCTGCAATGTTGGTTGAGAGGATCACCTTTCTGCAACCCTGGGGAAAACAAATACAAGAAGGCCGTCAATGATATACATGATAATGATACGATAATAATGGTAACGCTCCTTTCAAGAAGCTAAATCGTATCGTTCCGTATCGTACTGGACCGCCATGTCCTCCGTGACTGTAGTTGGCTGATAAAAGCTTCAACCCTTCCTCTGGCTTTACCTTTGGAGCAGGCTGGAAGACCCTGAGCTGTTGTGCGGGGGGGAGAGAGGCGTACAGGGCGATGACCAGCATGGGCCCGCAGCCGTCGGGCAGGTGTTTGGAGATGTCCCGGCATGTCCGTGCCAGGGCCTCGATCTCCTCCTGACCCGTCATGAAGACCAAGATGTCATGGGATGGTGGCGCTTCCTGCACATAAACAAAGGGGACGGGGTTTAAATGTTTGTTTGTTTATAAAGGAAGTCTCTTGTTGGCTCAAGCAAAATGAGCGCAAAAAAATAAAAGAGAAAAACAATATCCTCAAAAAGACCTCAATACTGGAGAGGTTACCCTTCTCTACAAACACGAGAGGAAAGAAAGCGCAGCACCTGGTGGATTTGGAAGATGGTGATCAGTGCAGCCTGGAGATAGTCCGACTGGGGCTGCTTGGTGTAGTAGATCTGGATGGGGTGCTGCCTGCCCTCCAGGTACAACACCGGGGACTTGTTGAAGTAGTCCGAAAACAGGTCCACGTCCATGGTGGCGGACATCACTATCACCTGGAGAGGCATTTGGAATAAGATGCAAGTTGTATTTACTTAAGCGCAAATTGCTCAAAAAACATAAAACTGCTAAAGAAAAGTGTTGTAACAGTGTTTGGTCCACACTTACTGACACAAACTAGCGTTGCTCAACTGCCGGGGTGGCGTGAGTGGAAGGAGTTTTGGGTGTGTCCATAGTAAGATTCTTGTAAACTATGAGCCTTTTTTATTTGTAGAATATATCAGTTATAGGAGGTAATTTTATTGATAATATTTTTTTAAATCAGCATTGACCACCGATATGTCCAGGTTCATTTAAGCTACGAGCAAGTTGTAATGTTACACACTGCAACTTTAAAGGATCTCAGATCATATCTGTAAACCCAGTTATAGGGTTAGGGTTAGTAGTACATAATGTAGTAGTATACAATTATACTAGGTGTTACGTCAAGCCAGTCATAACATGTAAAAGAAGAAACCTTAAAATGAGACTTGATAATCTATTTTAAATACATGGAGAACTGTCCCGGTACCTTGAGTGGGACCTTGTTGAGCTCTCTACGCCTCCTCTGGGCGGTCTTCACCACGCCAAACAGCACATCGGTGTGCATGGTGCGTTCATGGGCCTCGTCCAGGACCACCACGGTGTAGCGCAGCATTAAAGGATCTCCAATGGCTTCGCGAAGCAACATGCCGTCCGTCATGAACTTAAGCTTGGTCTCGGATGAGGTGACATCCTCAAATCGTACCGTGTAGCCGACCTAGCAGGGAGAGAAAAGTGTTGGCTACCTGATTGGGTCCTCGAAGGCTTTTCAGGTCCATGACTCACTTTTGAAGCTTTGAAAAACCTTCTGACCCACAACTTGCATCTACCTCCCCACACATAATTATGTCCCTTTCAATATCAAGCCACAATTGTGGCATGAATGTGTAGGAATCATTTGGTATTTTAACCCTTTTTTAATAAGGCTTCTATCACATCTTAATGATTGCACCGTAATTTTCCTTATTCTTCCCCCCTTTTGTATGCATTGTCTGTACACACCAGTTTGCCGAGCGAAGTCCGTGTCTCCTCAGCCACCCTGCCCGCCAGAGAGATAGCAGCCACGCGGCGGGGCTGGGTGATAGCGATGACGCCCTGCCGGCCAATGCCAGCCTCATATAGGTACTGCGGAATCTGGGTCGTTTTTCCAGACCCAGTCTCACCTAAATAAAGCCAATAAATTATTACAACAATTTGGAAGGGAATAAAGGTGACGACTACTAAGTAGAAATAGGTGGCAACAATGTTAATTGCTATTTGTTAATGACGCCCCTCCAATGAAGGGAATTAAGATGAATATTTAGTAATCGCCTGTTTTCAGGTGTCATGTCTTCTGTCTGTGAAAACTTTCAAAGAAAATATGTGTGATCTTCTTTCAATTATTTGCTTTTGTACAGTGTATGACAGTAAAGGTAATGGCAATTAAAAAGTGATAAATATGTATACTTGGAACTACTGGATTATTTCAAGTTACTGAAATCTTTAAAAGGTTCAAGTTTGAAGGAGATGCAATTTAATGAAAGGATATGAATGTAATTGGTTTTAAATTGGGGCTGAATGTGAACATTGAAAAGTTGTTTTCCCTTCGTTGACTTTTAACAGCGTTAAGATAATTAGAGATATAAACGTTACCTATCAAAATTGCACTTGGTAGTTGTCTCAGTTGGTTCAACAGTTGAGGTTTTGCCTGGTAAATAGGAAGCCGTTTTCTCTGGACGTCTAAAGGAGTGGGTATGTTTCCTTTCTTCGGCAGCAGCATCCCAGGCTTATTTTTATCAAGTCGGAAAAAGGCAGACCCCGGCTTGAATTTTTTAGCCGGAGGATGATATGGGTTGTGGGGCATGATCTTATAAAAATCTTGAAAACTGAAATCTTGAGATTATTCCACGTTCTTGTCAATCTCGACAATAAACAGAAAAAGTTGAATATCAAGCTCTCGTACAAGTGCATGGGCTGTCGTTGTTTACTTCTGCGATTGCTTTCCCACGTGGTGTACTTCGGCGCAGATGTTTGACGTCATCCTTGTAGCGCGTCATGTTCCAGCTTTCATTTTCATCAGTTCGTTTGATTAGTTGAGGGCTGCAAGACGCTTAACTACCAAAGTATACTACTCCGACCCCGAAATCCGACTGCGTTAACTACGGCGAGCCCTCGAGTCTTCGAACCTCGTCGGGATGTCGGATACGCATTGCAATTCGCCGCCCAATCAGTAGGCGTCGCTACGCAATACTGGCCTAATCCCATTACGCCACAGATACTTTTGATACACACATGAATCCTAAAACGACAGAGGAGACGATTCTGGAGGTGGTATGTACGTCAACTAAATGAACGAGGCTGAGGACGGGCTCATGTTTGCCCTCTGAGGGAGATGGACGACGAAATGCACTTCAGATGCTTTCGAATGTTGGCTGGCAAATTTCTTCGTCGTGTGCAACCTCACATTGATCATCAGGGCACCCACAGCATTCCAGTGGATGCCGCCCAGCGACTTGCTGTGATGTTAAAGATTTTGGCTTCTGGTGGAAGCCAACAGGCTGTAGCGGCGAGCTACAAACTGGCTTCCAGCACGGTGTCCAGGATTCTATCAGAGGTCTACAAGGCGTTGTGGAATGTTCTAAAGCCAGATTTTGAGGGGCAAGGACAAGAAGACTTTCAATTACCGTCTCTAAAGAGCTAGACGGGTGATTGAAAATATATCTGGCTGAACAGCGAAGAATTCTTGGCAGGACAATATAATTCCAACAAGACAAGGCTGTGGTGAAGGGTTGTGTTGTTCTACACAACTACCTGGCCTATACTGACGAGGCAAACGCACCGGAGAGCCGCTACGCCGCCAAGTTTTTCGGATGCAGTCTGCTGGATTGGTGCAACCTGGTGAGTGTCGCAGAGTTGTGTCTGGCGTCTTAAACCTGGGACCTATTCAACCACTTCTTGAAGTATGCGGACGACACAACAACTGTTGTGGGCCTCATCCAGGATGACAATGAACTGGCCTACAGGGACAAGGTGAAACATGCTGGACTGGTGCAAAGTCAACAACCTGATCCTCAATGTTGAAAAGACAAAGGAGATCAATGTCGTCTTCTGAAAATCTCGGCCTAGTCATACACCACTCCACATCAATGACACTGCGGTGGAAGTAGTCAGCAGAACTAAGTTCCTGGGGGTGCAAATGACCGACAAGCTAACCTAGTCCCTCAGCACCATCTCCCTGGCGAAGAAGGCACAGCAACGCCTGCACTTCCTGCGCCTGATGAGGAAAGCCCCTCCTCCACCCCCCCCATCCTGATCACCTTCTACAGAGGCGCTATCGAGAGTCTGCTGACCAGCTGCATCTCCGTCTGGTGGGGGGCCTGCGAGGCCTTGAAGTATGTGCAGAGAGTGGTGAGGACAGCGGAGAAAAACATCGGGTCCCCGCTCCCCTCCATCCGGGACGTTGGGAAGAAGCGCTGCCTAACCAGAGCCCAACGCATCTCCGACTCCATCCACCCTCAGCACGGACTGTTTTCCATGCTGAACTCTGGCAGGAGGTTCCGCAGCATCCACAGTAGGACATCTAGGTTCAGTGAAAGTTTCTTCCCCCTGGCCATTAGACTGTTGAACACCCGCAGCCAATAAATAAACCATCTACGCTCCCCCCTACCCTCTTAGTATTTTAACCTTTTTTACTTCATGCCATCTTTTTATATTCTGTGTCCACTCCACCGTGAGCCAAGGTAACGAAATGTTTAATACAATAAAACAAGTCTAAGTCTATTCAACCAGCAGAGATGTCCAGGAGCAGTTCCACCAGGGTTGCTAATGGGTATCAGATGAACTGGCGAAATTCTCTCTGGAGCCACAGGGAGTGGTACCATGGCAGGATGACATTGTGTCACGTGGCACACTTGGCAACAGCTGAAGCAGAACCAATTTATTTTGTATGCTGACTGCAAAGGCAAACCATGTAAATAGTGTTGCAAATAAACTTTCAAATCTTATTTTGTGTTTTATTGGTACTTTATAAAACAAATAGACAAGTCTGTTAAAAAAAATTAAATGATTTAACTAATATAAATATTAATGGCTAAAAACAAACTTTAAAAGTGCAATTTGCCACATTCTCTTTAGCGTTTGGTGTTTGGTTAGCTGCTGTATGGACGCTTGCGGAGTCCATACAGCACATTATACACTGCGTGCATCGCATCATCTCCTGTCACTTTCCTCAGCATGTCACACACCGTCTGTCTGAATCTTGATAACGTGCTCAGGCCTTTCCAGCCTCCTTTGAATCAGCAACCTGCTCTTTTCCAGCTTGTCCAATTTCTTGAGTAAAATTTCCGTCCCGTGCGGGACTGAGGAGTTGGCGCCGTCTTGGAGATGGGAAGGTGGAAAGCGGAGTGGACATAGATGAATTTGATGGTGCAGGGGAGGATGATCTGGATTCCACGGGGGAAGATGAGGGGGATGACTGGCAGTCATCAATGGGAGCCAATAGCTCCAATGGTCCTCCATTATCTCTCCCCTGTGAGGTATGATCCTATGGTAATGAAAAACAAATCCCATACGGTTACAATGGTCAAAGTAATACAACTAAATAAAGTACATCAATAACGTAGGCATCTATGGCACCTTTGACTGGTAAGCTTTGTTATGGCACAAACTGGCGATATCAAAACAGCCTGCAGCTACAATGGCAAAATAAACAGGTAATTGTATGTATTACATCTAAAACCCAGGCCCATTTATCACCTATAACCAAAATGACGTAGCATACATCATTAATGTAATTGACTGTGCAATCTGAATTTTTCCTCCCCGGTTGTCGCCTACTACTAGTTAACAATCATTACCTTCACATCGTAGTTTGATGACGTCTCCCGATGCTTTATGTGGGGTCCCAGCCAGGAGAGAAAAGAGAGCGCCGGGACCTTATGTTGACCGCCTGCATCCCCACTGCTGCTGGTCATCTTTCGTTGAATACGAACGAATTTGTCCCTCAGCGACCTCCATCTTTTAATGCATTCAGGGACAGACAAGCCTACATTCTCTGCTATTTCCTTCCAGGAATTATTTGCCTTTTGGGCGTCCTTATAGCCCCTCAACGAGGTGTCATATAGGTGTTCATAATTTCGGACTTCTTCCGCGATGCGTTCTTCGATTTGATTCATTTTCAAAATACAACAAGGACGCTTGCGGAATCCATACAGCAGATTGTATACTGCTTGCATTGCGTCGCCCTGGTCGTCTTCAGGCACTTTCCTCAGCATGTCACAAATCGTCTGTCCGAATCGCGAGATTTCATCCTCAGGCCTCTCCAGCCTCCTGTGCATCAGCAACATGCTCTCTTCCAACTGGTCCAATTTCTGTGTAAAATTGTCGTCCTCCTGCTGCTCCCTTTGCCTTTTCCGTCCCGTGCGGCACAGAGGAGATGGCTCTGTCTTGGAGACTGGAGATAGGAAGGTGGGCAGCTGAGGTGACATGGAGACTGGAGGAGTGGATGCAGGTGGGAGAGTGGTTAGCTGAGTGGACGTTACTGATGTAGATGAATTTGATGGTGCAGGGGAGGATGATCTGGATTCCAGGGGGGAAGATGAGGTGGATGACTGGCGGTCATCAATTGGTGATACACTGGGCGACAATAGCTCCAATGGGCCTCCATTGTCTCTTCCTTCTGAGGTAAGTTCCTATGGTAATGAAAAACAGTTAAAAAAAATAAACCCCATACGGTTACAATGGCCAAAGTAACAACTAAATAAACTACATCAACAATGTAGGCATCTATCACACCCATGACTGGTTTAAGCTTTGTTAAGACGCACACTGGCGATATCACATTTATTGCCAATCACCTTTTTGTGCGTGCAAAAATGTAGCATACATCAATAATGTAATTCACTATGCGCAATCTGAGTTTTTCCGCCCTGGTTGTAGCCTACTGCTAGTTAACAATCATTACCTTCACATCGTCGTTTGATGACGTCTCCCGATGCTTTATGTGGGGTCCCAGCCAGGAGAGTGAAGTGTTGAGCGCGAGGACCTTTTTATGACCGCCTGCATCCCCACTGCTGCTGGTCATCTTTCGTCGAATACGAACGAATTGGTCCCTCAGCGACCTCCATTTTTTAATGCAGTCAGGGACAGACAAGCCTAAATTCGTTGCTATTTCTGCCCAGGAATTCTTTGCCATTTTGGCGTCCTTATGGCCTTTCAACGAGGTGTCATATAGGTGTTCATATTTTCGGACTGCTTCTGCGAGGCGTTCTTCGATTTGATTCATTTTCTACATACAACCGGTCACAGAGCTAACTCTTTCGAAAATGGCGGCGCTGTTGTTGTGAGGAGTCAAACCGGAAAAGTGATTCCGGAAATGATGCTTTTAGAGTACAGCCCATACCGTCTTCCATAGTCTTCCATGACGGAGAGGGCCCTCCGTTTCTACGGCAGGCACGCACGCGCACCCACACACACGCACACGCACACACGATTCAACCATTTCAAACTTCAGACCTGGTGATCTATATTCCATCTCATTCAAACTTTCACTTTATCACTTTAGCGATTTGTTTAACTCAAACACTTTATTTGTTTCCAACCATTTTACAATTTTGAAATGGAGTGCATGTTTACTACATTAGGGATTTGGAAAATCTTTTCACTTGAATCAGAATCTTTATTGATCCCCGGGGGGGAATTGTTTTTCGTTCCATGGGCTCCGTGCAAATATAAATTACAAGCATAGAACATAAGATTATAAAATAGAAAAATAATAAAATACAATAAATAAAAGTCAGAATAAAGTAATAAGTGGACAAGAAGTGGTTGGTTATAATACAATATTTTCATTCTGTTTTATGTCAGATGATCAGAGGGAGGAGATTGATTTTAATGGCCACAGGCAGGAATGACTTCCTGTGGCGCTCAGTGGTGCATTTAGGAGCAATGAGTCTCTCACTGAAGGAGCTCCTCTGTTTGACCAGAGCATTGTGGAGAGGGTGAGAGCCATACTGCAGGATCGCCCGCAACTTCGACAGCATCCTCCTGTCAGACACTGTTATCAAAGTGTCCAGCTCCACCCCCACAACGTCACTGGCCTTCCTGATCAGCTTGTTGAGTCTGTTGGCCTCTGTTACTCTCAGTCTGCTGCCCCAGCACACAATAGCAAACAGAATAGCACTAGCCACCACCACAGAGACTCATAAAACATGCTCAGCATAATCCGGCAGATGTTAAAAGAGCGGAGCCTCCTCAGAAAATAGAGGCGGCTCAGTCCCTTCTTGTAAAGGACTTCAGTGTTCTTCAGTCCAGTTTGTTATCGATGAACACCCCCAGATATTTGTAGTGTTCACCGATGTCCACGTTATGACCCAGGATGGAAACTGGGGTATGTCTGCTTGGATCTCCTCGGATCCACCACCAGCTCTTTGAATACATTTCTTTACGTCTAAAACGATGGGGCTTTATTCAAATAAAATTTCTACCTCACGTTGTACTACAGCACTCACCGTTTTTTCTTTTATGCAAAAATGTATCAATTTCAAAATTCGTCTTTTATTTTGTTGCAAGAATGTATTGATTTCGTATACATGTATTTATTTTCTTAAACGTTTCTTTTATGCTACCACTAGAGTGCGACATAACATCACAGACTAACCGGCCGTTTTTCTGCATGTACAGTATTTTTACATTTAATATTGCTAAATACATTCAGGAATTCAACACCAATCAGTTGAACTTCAGCTGAGCAGTAGCATCAACTCCGAAGCAATATGTAGCCTAGTTAGCCATAGTTAGTAAGACTACTGACTACAAGCATGGGAAATGCTTAAATAAATATTCCTTCATTCAACCTTTATTTAAAATTCTTGTACAAATAATTGATCATTAAATAAATTGACAATGATACCAGGATAAGTTATAAGTAGGCGTACGCCTCCCACAAGCCAATTATCACATCAGACCACCTGCAAGGTGGAAACTCGTCTCTATATGCTCTAGACTTGCTGCCCCATCTAGAACAACCGGGCGTGCTACCCCACGACATCAATGTGACAGGCTGGGAGTTGATAGGAAATCTGATGAGTTGTCTGATATCAGGAGTAAGAATGTTTAATAATTAGATTTGCACGTTTTCTCATCTAGTTCCACCCGATTGTGTTATTTGTGTCACCAAAAAAGTGATGAAAGTGTTACAAAATGAAAGGCAGATAAACCAACAGGTTATCAGCTGTTATCACAGGATATGTTAAAGCCTATAGGTTAAGAGATAAGCCTGCATTTCCAAAAACAATGAACCTCAGTGGCATCCGCCCTCCTCTGGTTTCCCCAGGTCAGAAGAGCTGCACATCAACCCTTGTTTCAACCCGCTTCTCCGAACCTTCCCTTCTGACGAGTGTCCTCACTGCTACTGCTGCTGCCTGCTGCTCATGATGATGTGACTGTGTTTATACACGTCCAAATTCTTCTCAGTCGTCCTCATCTAGGTAAAGACAAATTCGAAAGCTTAGGTGATGAAACACTGAATAGGCTTATCTATCCAACAATTTCATAAATATCTGCTTCTATTTCTCCAATAAATATCAAGTGGGCTTCAGTCCCATTTCAAACATGAATTAGGAAGAATAAGAATAAGGTAGTTTATTATCACAACTGATTTTAGAAATACATGTAGATTAGGATCCTTGCACTACATACTCACTTACCTCTTTGATAATTCCTCAACAGTGAGGTTTAGGAAATGTCATCAGACACATTGTGTCACATAACCATATGTTTAATCATAACTGTCACTACTGTTTTCTGGATCTGCTTTACTGAATCAATGATATATTTTTTGGTGAGAGTGGTTGGTGAAGACTTTTGCAAACACCTTACATTGATTACCTCATCCATGATCCACTCCACAGGTTTGGTTCATGTACTGGCTGCAAATGTTTTTATGCCTCAACTTGTTGGAACTTGTGTTGATCGAGGAACAAGTCCCTGCTGCAAAGTCAACAGTCCTTCCTTGGAAAAAAAAAAATCATTGCTTGTCTTGAATAAATACTTTCCTGGTGGTATTATTTATTTAATCTTTGAAAGGTGTTAACTCGATTTTGGTATTGTGGAAAATATTCTATGTCGTTCACCTATAGTTATATTTTAAGAACAACACATTTCCATTGGCTACAATGTGCTGGGAAAAAAAAAAAGGTTGTGAGAATTATTATGTCTTGGCAAAAGGCTTCAGCCAGATTTGGATTTGGATTTGGATTTCAAGCGATTCATAAACGAAAAGATTAATTTAATCTCCAGAGATTAATAAGTAGCAATGAAGTGCCAAATCATGATGTGGAATTTAGATAGATTTCCTTTACAATTGAAGGTAATACATTTGATTTGAAGTTCCCCATGGAAGCATGTGGGCCACGAGTGAAAAGGGATAAACATTCTCTTGTTTCTGCCATTTGGTCCCCACACAAAATAACAAGTCAACCTAAGAAGGCTTAGCGTCCGGACTGGATGACAGAGGTGGAGGCTGCATCAGTGAACAGTGTGCACATTTCTGTTGTATCTCTGTGCTGCATACAGGAAGAGACTGGCAGGAGGAAATCCTATGGACACATTGTGCAATTCTGCCCGCAACCATGGCAGTTGTTGAGTTGGATGAGTTGGAGACTGAAGGCGTAATTTCAAGAATGAAGTTATCGAAAAATAAATAAATAAATGGGAGCTGCAAGATCTGTGAATGGGAAGAGGAGTGACCCCAGGGTGTATTAATGTCTGTGTGTTATTGTCTGTTTGTGTGGAGTGTGGGGGGTGTGTGTGTGTGTGTGTGTGTTTGTAAGGGATTTAATGCATCCGTGTATTTGTATGTGTGTGTGTGTGTGAGTGAGTGAGTGAGTGAGTGAGTGAGTGAGTGAGTGAGTGAGTGAGTGAGTGAGTGAGTGAGTGAGTGAGTGAGTGAGTGAGTGAGTGAGTGAGTGAGTGAGTGAGTGAGTGAGTGAGTGAGAGAGAGAGAGAGAGAGAGAGAGAGAGAGTCAGTATGAAAGAGGAAGGGTGTGAGGGAGCAAGAGAGTATCATGACAGAGGAGAAGCCAGTCAGGGAGTGAGGGAGGAACCGAAAGAGAGGAGGAGGAGAAAGTGAGCCTGACTCTTCCAACACTGCCCGTGCTGAGGAGTGTCAGCTGATTGTTGCAGGAGGAGGCGGGGGAACCTAGACTATCGGCAGAGAAGGACAAGGTGCGAGCGAAGGGGAATACAGGAGAGAGAGAGAGAGAGAGAGAGAGAGAGAGAGAGAGAGAGAGAGAGAGACACACACACAAGGCGCAGCGGGCTGGAGAGAGAGAGAGAGAGAGACCCTCTCTACCCTCTCCCCGGGACGGCCGGACACAAGATGAAAAGCCAAATCAGCAACGTCGTGTCTGACTTCTTCTTTGAGTACGAGACCCAGCGGCAGGTGCTGGTGCGGAACCGGCGGGTCGGGGTGGTCTGCCGACTGATCCAGCTGGGGGTCCTAGGCTACATCATCGGGTGAGTGCAGCTCAGATCTCTTCCCCCCCACCCCACCCACCCTGGACCCCTGTCTCCCTCATCTATCATATGCTGTTGTAGATTCAATTTGATTGATGGTTGGGGCTCACATTAAAAGACAGAGCCAATAACTATTTACAATCTGAACCAAAAATGCAGGGAGAAAAAGGACAGAGAGATTCAGTGCAGTATAAATATGTGCAATGTATTTTATTTTCAGCAGTGGGAATGAAGGAGTTGTCTAAGTAGTTTTTGTGATGGAGTGTTTGGCAATTTGGCCAGGTTTTTCTATACTATAGTGAAAGAAAGGCAATGTTGAGAATGGGAATTTGGAGTAAAAAGGTGGGCAGTCTGCATTCCAACCTCATGTTTTAGCACGTCTCTGACCTTCCACACATCTCCCCATCATGTGATGTAGACATCAAGACTACTGGTCACCCGGTAGTCTTGGTGGACTGACCCAGTCCCACCAATTGTGATAAAAACCAAAACAAAACAAAACAAGAGCAACATTTCTTTTTTGGTTTACACAGTGGGAAGTTTCTATACTTATTAATGCCAAGGTTTGGTTTAATGTCACAACTCATGCATTCCATGATGAGTTGTGTTATTCCGTTGTAGCAGACTATAACAACAACCTTATTCCTGTGAAGAATGTTTACCAGAACACGGTGACTCAACTGTTGGCCATAGGCCGGGGCATAGTTCCTTTTCTGATAGGGGAGTTGTACGGTGACCCTGAGAGCCCAAACACTGCAACTTAAAGGTCCCATGACATGCTATTTTATGTATTCTTTAATATAGGTATTAGTGGGCAACTAACACAGTATTCAAAGACGTTCCCTAAATTCAGCCGTGGTGCAGAGTTACAGCCACTCCGAGCCAGTCGCACATTGAGCTTCCCCCAAATGCGCTGTTTCGGTGGGCGTGTCTAGGAGGAGGGTGGGGGTGTGGCCCTGAGCAGCTTGCAGCCACCATGCGCTCTGTTTACAGTGGATGTATCGCAATGGCGAGCCGCACACAGCCTTTAGCCGTGTTCTGTAAATATTCTAGAACACACGGGAGTCCTGGAGCTCTATATCTAAATATTATCATATAGCCTACACAGATATCTATATCATATAATATATATTATCACGGCCAAAAGCTGTGTGAGCCGATATTATGAATCTCAAACGACCGCGTTGGGTTCTCCGACGTTCCTGGTTCTTCAACGTCCACATCAATGTGAATACACACACTGTAACGCAAGTGTTTCTTGTCGGTTCTTTGACGTGTCTTGTATTTCCACAACGAGACTGTCGTGGGGGTTATCTGAGCCATGGTTGAGAAGGAATTGGGGGAAAGGAACTTTGATTTGACTCGCTGAAGTACATGAACTGCGACATGCCGCCGGTTGCCGCGAGGCACCATCGCCCGGCAGCGGGCAGCCGGCAGCAGGCAGCGCGCGGTTCAGTCGACTTCAGGTTGATGTGAAAGTGGAAGAACCAGAGACGTCGCAGAACCCGACAAAGTCGTTTGTGATTCATAATATCGTCTGGAGGCGCACACAATATGTTATATGATATAGATATCTATGTATTATATGATATTATTTAGATATAGAGCTCCAGGGCTGTAACGCAAGTGTTGTACACTTCCTTGTTATTTGGATAACCGTTCTGCTGTTGGTGTGACGTCGGACTCTCGTATCTGGTATTTCTACAACGAGACTCGTATTGGGGGTTATCTCAGCCAAGGTTGAGAATGAATTGGGGGAAGGAACTTTGGCTTTGACTCCCTCAAGAACATGAACCACGACAAGGAGGAGAAAGGGATCTTTGCCGGGCAGCGCTTATGCACCTCCGCCTCCGCCGGTGGTCCCTCAGCGGGGCTCAAGCGGGAGACATTCGCCGCCAACAATCCCTTTCTCCTCCATGTCGTGGTTCATGTTCTTGAGGGAGTCAAAGCCAAAGTTCCTTCCCCCCAATTCATTCTCAACCTTGGCTGAGATAACCCCCAATACGAGTCTCGTTGTAGAAATACCAGACGTGTTATGCGCCATCACACCAACAGCAGAACGGTTATCCAAATAACAAGGAAGTGTACAACACTTGCGTTACAGTCCTGGAGCTCTATATCTAAATAATATCATATAATACATAGATATCTATATCATATAACATATTGTGTGCGCCTCCAGACGATATTATGAATCACAAACGACTTTGTCGGGTTCTGCGACGTCTCTGGTTCTTCCACATCAACCTGAAGTCGACTGAACCGCGCGCTGCCTGCGGCCGGCTGCCCGCTGCCGGGCGATGGTGCCTCGCGGAAACCGGCGGCATGTCGCAGTTCATGTACTTCAGCGAGTCAAACCAAAGTTCCTTTCCCCCAATTCCTTCTCAACCATGGCTTAGATAACCCCCACGACAGTCTCGTTGTGGAAATACACACGTCAAAAAACCGTCAAAGAACCGACAAGAAACACTTGCGTTACAGTGTGTGTATTCACACACACACACACACACACACACACACACACACACACACACACACACACACACACACACACACACACACACACACACACACACACACACACACACACACACACACACACACACACACACACACACGTGGCGCTCGCACGGTCGAGTCTCATTGGCGGGCCAACGTCTCTGGGCGGGCCAGGCAGAGTAAGGGGAGGAGCTGAGATTCCTCATGACGTCATGAGCACAGATTTCCAAATCAGCGCGCTTGAGCCTCCGTTTTTTCAAAGGCGAGCAGAACAGCTAGTGCTCGTTTTACACCAAACGCAAGTTTTAGCCACTGGGGGACCATAGGCAGGCTAGGGGAACTCATATTTATGTTAGAAAACCTCATAAATTGAGATTTTCATGTCATGGGACCTTTAAGAAAACACATGCAAAAAGACAAAACCCAAGCAAATTAGGGCAACATCTACATCCATTTAACGACCATTTAGAAAACAGCGTTGCAAACACAACACATTTACAGAAACGTGCTGCAAGTACACCAAATAACGGATGTGTTACTTAAAACTAAAATTGAAGAGCACGGCTGGAAACTACAGTAATATCTTCATCATGAGATGACAATGTTAATATAAACCAAACCAACTTACATTTTAGCAATGATTTCACGACTTCAATAATGTCATGAGTCACAAACCGTAGCAGCAGCAAGAAGCGTGCTGAGACAGGTCAATTGATGTAATTGCAGCACATTTCTGTAATTGTTTTGTGTTGACTGATGCTTTGCATGCGTTTGGAGATTGTAAAAGATGTTCTCTTAATTTGCTTTGGTTCTGTCCATTTGCATGTGTTTTCCTAAAAGGCGGTGCATTAAGCTATCAAGGCAACCGTAGAATGGTTCTCAGGCACAAAGTGATGAGATCTGTTTTGACCAGCTACCAGCTACTAAGAGATGGGAAAGTATAAAGAAACTGGGGAGTACGGAGAAATGAGACGAATAAGATTGGATTGGTAGCGCATACTCAAGATTGATTGAATCGAAATGAGAGAAGAAATCATCATGCTGGACAGCATTAAGATGAACTGAACTGAAATCTAATTAAATCAAATTAAAAAGCTTTATATACTGGTGGATGATGCTCAATGTATATAACTAGCTATTGATTCTGTTAATTCAGTTGGTTAAAGGAAATATAACTCAGAGTTTGTACTCATAGTTAAAACACACAGGTGTTCTCTCGGCTACAAACCCCAAATCCTAGCTACACCCTCGGCTACCGGTGCATGATAATACCATGATGAATAAGTTTACTTGGTACTCATGAATAAATTAGACATCGTCTTAAACCTACGCTTCGTTTTCTTAAACAGCATTGGTTTGCAGTTGCCCCATCATCAGAAAAAAACATGCAGCAACATGAATGGCCAGGGATGGGTTTAGTTTGTGTGTGTGTGTGTGTGTGTGTGTGTGTGTGTGTGTGTGTGTGTGTGTGTGTGTGTGTGTGTGTGTGTGTGTGTGTGTGTGTGTGTGTGTGTGGCATAGCTCTTGAGCTCTAGCTCTTGTGTTCCACCATGCAAGGGTATACCTCTGAGCAGTAGTTAGCCAGGAACTGTGTGATGAAACAAGCTGAGGCATATGCTAACAGTGATAACCATCAAAAACACTGCTGAACTCGCAACTGTTAAATCAACACAATTGTTGAACACTATGTCAGGTTACCTCCCTACAAGCCCATGATGAGTCCAGTGAGGAGGAGTAATTACTGAGATCTTTGTGTCTCCTTCACACGCAAGGTAAAATGTATTCGGCATGGACCCAGTGTTGGTTCCCAGTTTCGACTGGGATAAGCTTGTCAGGTGTCATTGTGTTTGTACATGCACAAGCGTTGACGGAGACCAGTCCGATGGCAAACAGTCAAATCTCCCTGAGGCCGTGGTTAAACGTCATCACATCACTAAACTTAACAACGCCATCATAAAAACTCCCAGGAAACCCACGCCTTCGATAACCACATGCAGAAGACGATCCCTTGAAGTATACACATGGATTAAACACGCGCTGCACTCCTAAGAACAGGTCAACAGGGTTCGAAAGCCGTATGTCATGTGACTTGCTCATATCATATTAGGGACAGTCAGTGACAGATACTTATCCCTCAGACCCCCATCGACCCATCCCTCATCCCATCAGCCAGCTACCTCAGCTATCAGGCCACATTAGACCCGGGTGAGGGGTTATGTGATGAGTACCGTGCCCGGACCAGGGCTGCCTCAGACACCAGCCTTCTGACAGGTTCAAACCAGCGTACCTCTTTCGGTCTGCTCGCATGCATGGAGCCAAGACACGCACTGATTCCCTCATATTGGATTAATCTCAGCCCGTGGTCAGATCTGTTTTGGAGCTTTGACAGTTATTGAACTTGTATTTTAATTTGTTTCTTCTTAATGACTTAATGACTCTTAAACTCCATCTAGATTCTTTGTTACATTTGGGCATTTTCAAAGTGATTTTACTTGATTTCTCATTGTTTATATATTGTTTGGTTGTTCTTCATTTCTACCAGCCTTAATTATTCCAAGCAATAATTATTGATTAGTAGCAGACAATGAAGTGAGTTGATGGCTAAATGTCCAAATGATTTAACTTACTGTTACTTGTGGTCATTGCAATAATAAGTCAAATGCTGCATATTGTTCAAAATAAAAATGATTTTCTAAAGAAGGCCGGAAAGAAAAGAACAATAGTGATGTCACAGCACTGGCTGTGATTCCAGTTAATTATTCAGTTCCTCTTAGGTAAAAGAAACGAAACAATCATTGTTGTTGAAATGGCGGAGCAATAATGAAATGTGCCAAAAGACAAGAAGTGTCTCATTATAATCTTTTGTCCTTCTGCACATCAGAACTCCTGCCTTCCTCTTTTTCCTCCCCCACCTCCTCCTCCCCCACCTCCCTGACTGTCTGCTGTTCTGCAGATAGTCATCATGCTTAAGCGGCTGTATTTAATGCAGGATTTAATGCTCTAATTTCTGTGTTCATCTTCCAACATCCCTGCTGATTCAGAGAAGCACCAGTTGTGTGTTTTAGTTTCAGGTTGCTATATTTGAAATAGTTTACAGTAGAGTGGCATATTTCACATTAGAGCTGCTGTATTTAGCTGTAGAGCTGCTTTATTATATTGTAGAGTTGCACGATAGCTGCTCTATTTGACCATAGAGCTGCTATGTTTTATTGTACAGCTGCTATCTTTGACTGTAGAGATGCTATATTTTACTGTGGCGCTTCTCTTTTTGACTGTCGAGCTGCCATATTTTACGGTAGAACTGCTATCTTTGACTGTAGAGAAGCTATATTTTAAAGAAGAGCTTCTATTTTTTACCCTTTGCTATATTCTACCATAGAGCTGCTATAGTTTACTGTGGAAGCTGCTTTATCTTAGTGTGGAACAGGTGTATTTCATCACTGTCCCACTTTCTCAGTGCTTCCATGCGCTGGTAAATCCCCACAATGTATTCTGTCCACTCTCATGTCAGGGCCTCGGCATATTGTATAAAACATGTGTTAGCATGTGTGTTTGTGTCTGGGCTTGTGTGACTGCATGTGTGTGTGTGAGTCCCGGTCTACAGCACACCAGCTGTCAGCGATCATTCTCCCCCATGCCATCTTTCAGTCGGAGGGAGAGGACTTTACACAGCCTGTCAACCATTTACATTTACATTTAAATTTACATTTAGGGCATTTAGAAGACGCTTTTATCCAAAGCGACTTACAATAAGTACATTTGTCATAAGAAGTGAAACAATATATCGCTGTCAGTACAGTAAAGATGTTCATAGAGCCAAGTGCAAGTACTAACAATCGCTAGGCTAACCCATTCCCCGTTTACAGCAATGCTATCAGCTACTACAGATGTTACACAATTAAGTACCATGAATAAGTTCAATGTAGATAAAGTGCATAAGTGCGTACATTAAGTGCCAGGACATACAACATACAATGGTGGCCGGAAGGGGCTGGGTAGCTATGCAGTCAACCACCTTAACCAATCCATCAAACTTGGCAAATAAAAGACACATTGAACACAGAGCGCTAGGTCACCTTCCTGGAGCCTGACTTACAAACAAATGTCACACGAGTTCCTATGGCACACTTCCTCCTCTAGCCTGCAGCCATAAACACCATCACACACTATCCGTGTTCATTGAGAAATGACAAATGATGTGTGTATTTCAAATCCATATATTTCCGTTTTGTGCCAGGTAAGCGTTAATAACTGACAATAATACACTACTACCTCCCAGCTGAAAGGCACTGGGTTCGATCCCATGATCAATCCCCTGCCCAGATGCCTCACCCCTTACCTGCTCTGCAATGACCAGAATTTGAAGTCAATACAAACAGTTAATAAATAACTTCATTCTTCACTTGCAACGTCATCTGCTCCTGAGTCTCTTTGTTTGGGTCAACAGTCGGCTGTCTGACAGCATCAGTTGGACTACCTTTACAGAGGGATTAACACCCACGACCTATTACAGGAAGCAGTGAACCTGCCAACTGTAAGCAGTAGTGACATGTTCATACTCCCACTAACAGGTTGAATATATTAGAGTCTTCGCGGTTCCATTGTGTGTCTCATGGTTCCTTTGTGTGTGTGTGTGTGTGTGTGTGTGTGTGTGTGTGTGTGTGTGTGTGTGTGTGTGCGCGCGCGTGTGTGTGTGTGTGTACATGTGTTTGGACATGTGTTTGTGCGTGCGTGTGTGTCTGTGGGTATTTGTGTTTTGTCTTCCCAGGTGGGTCTTCATCTATGAGAAGGGCTACCAGTCGACCGACACGGCGGTCAGCTCCGTCTACACCAAGATGAAGGGGGTGGGCTACACCAACAGGTCCGGGCTGGAGCAGATCTGGGACGTGGCCGACTACGTCTTTCCGTCTCAGGTCTGTATGCAGTGCGTGTGTGCGGCATTTGAATCCACATCCACTTCTGAGGGCTCAGTTATGGTTCTACGTCGACGCAACGCAATGACCACGCAGACGTTATGGTTCTGCGTCGGGTTTTAGTGAGCGGGCCAAACACAGCCCCTTCTGCCGCGTTGTCCCGGTGCAAGGTTAAAATATTTTGGAGGCGCACGTTAGGCCCTTGCGGGGGACGCAAGGAGGATCCGAAACCCCCTTGCGTTTCGTCGACGTGTAACCATAACTATGGCTTATGTCGGCTGTCAGTTCAACGTTCGTGCACACGATGAAATAAAGCATGACCGTCAGAGCCCATGAGCATCAGTGAATCAGCCGTTTTCCATCTTAGGCCTTGCCGAAAAGCAAGGATAAAGAGAAAATCTATTGTTTATTTACTGCCTACGCAGCCATGAGGAAGTAATGTCGGCGTTCGGATTGAGAGAAAGATCACAGTCCTTCATTGCTTTGTCTTGCTTGGTGCTTCACAGTAGCCGGGCGGCGGTAATGCTAGCTAAAGTTCAAACACAGTAAGAATCATTGGAGCCGCGGACACTTGATCGTAAAGCATGGCAATATGTTACTGTCAATACAACAAAATACGGCCTGAGCTTCTGCCTATATCCTGTCCGACGTTGGGCAAACAGAAAAACGAAACAGGTCAAACATATCTCTTTGTTTGCCCGACCGCGGTATTCGTCCAAAAGGGTCTTGTTAAAATTGATAGACGAATAATAATAATAAAAGATGCACAATGAAGGGGAGAGTGTTTACTTTGTGGCAGAGCTACAGACCAGTTTGAGTCAAAGACGATTCAACTCTGGGTCGGGGCTGTTTCATCACTGACAAACAACACTAATTAAAAAGACACTTCCATCACTCTTCAGTAGAAATTTAGAACAGGCTCTTCACTAAAAAGGTTGCTCTGGCCCTCTTTGGCATTGGATTTGTTATATTAGTGATATTGGTGACCCAGAGCATTCAACATATGGTCGCTGCTCTGAAACATGTACTGAACATGGAAAACAGTGTTCAGCAAGAAAACTGAGTTCTTTGGCCAGCAACCACCCTCTAGTACAACACATCAACAGAACATTCCCTCAGACAGAGAATAACATTGAGTTAGGGCAATACATGTCAACTGGAGTAAGAAGGGAGAGTGGTGATGAATGAACAGCTGGGCATGGAGGGGCTGTGGGCTATCAACAACAGACCTTTTTATCCACTTTTTTGTTTGTTATTCATGAAGCCCCAACACAGAGCTCTTCAAAAGAACAGATTAAGGACGGCAGCAAAAAGTGTGTCTCATCATAGGTCGTGTTCTGTTTTGAAGCGTTTCTAATATTCTGCTCCTTAATCCAAAAAACAGGGGGACGCCTCTTTCGTGGTAATGACCAACTTTATACTTACTGAAAACCAGACCATGGGAAAATGTCCGGAGGTATGTGAAGAGTCAGTTTCCTGCCCTCCCCCTCCCCTTCTTCGCGATGCTTCCATAAAGAGTCAAATACAAGGTGGATGGATGGATGACGCGGCCACTCAGGGTGGCCTGGGTGATGGTATGTCTAATCCCACATCTCTAATGCCCCGCCACCCTGTGTGTGTTTCAGCTCCCTGGCAAGGACAACTGCTCCACGAACACCGAATGTGAAGAAGGGAGATTCAAACGTACGGGAAATGGTAAATCGTGGTGGTGCTACAGTGTGTGACCTTAACACTCCTCATAGACTAACCTTCAGTTTGTGTCAGATTGAACTCAAACACACTCCGGCGAGCCCCCTCTACTTTGTACAGTTAACCACAGCTACATCAACATCGATTTTATAAAGATTTACAAACAGATTCCTTGTGCAGTATATCTAAACTGTCAATGTAAACCAAGTTAAATACGCAACATATGTTTGTAGCTATGTTTAACTGTCAATTAACTAAAAGATTGTTATCAATGTGATTTCAGGTTTCAGTGCAACTAAACATTGTACATTTTTTAATGCAAGTACAGCTAACTTCTCTTCTAAAGCGTCGCTGCTCTGTAATCCTGAAGGTTGCTAAGATTAACAGGGTGATATGCTGAGTTTACGGATTCGAAAGCCTTAGCTCCGTATCAAAGAAGGCACACATCTGTAAGTGCAAGCATTAGTTTGTGCTTTCACTAAACACAACTCCAGCAAGATAAACAGTCTTACATTCTGTTCGTCGCACGCTAAAGCCGTGCGCCGAACAAAACATAACTCCATCCGTAATATCAACACCGTGTGTGTGTGTGTGTGTGTGTGTGTGTGTGTGTGTGTGTGTGTGTGTGTGTGTGTGTGTGTGTGTGTGTGTGTGTGTGTGTGTGTGTGTGTGTGTGTGTGTGTGTGTGTGTGTGTGTGTCACATGTTTTCTTGACAGTGGAGGCTTGTGTGCATAGGAAGTCCAGGAGCCTTGTTCAAGCAAGGATACTCCTACGCTTTTTATGTCAAAGTAAACTTATACCAACGCCTACACTTGGTGACGTGAGACCTCACACACAAAAACACACACACACACACACACACACACACACACACACACACACACACACACACACACACACACACACACACACACACACACACACACACACACACACACACAGGCCCTGAATACACAAACGTGACCACAGACATTCAGAGTCATTCTTACAATAAGTTTTATATAAAATATATATATTATATAAATATATAACCGCAGCCCTGCGTCTGTCCTCGGGTTTACGAGGAAGTTGAAGCCTTTCAAGTGTTGGCAAGGACATGGACTCCGATCCGACCGGCGTATTCCGGAAGAGTCATATTTACCTTGAGGAGTCTGTGTCCATTTGTTTCTGGCGGCCCGCCGCTGTCGCAAAACGGAGCCCAACAAATGAAGAGGAAGAGCAGATAAGAGCTAGAGCTAATCGTACAGAGATTGTATGGGTTAGCATCAAACGGGGATGAACCGAAGCAAAAACGCAATTTCAGCGTTTGCATTTGCTGGATTGTTTTTTTCTTTTTGTGCCACCGTTGAGACTTATGAAAGATAAGATGATAAAGAAGAATAATGATTAGGCGAGTGGGGACGCCATGTTTGATAATTTGCTGGGGACCCTTTTCGCTCTCTCCCGTTTGTGTGTTTGATGTTGGTCTGAGCTAGCCTGGCTCCGCCCGCCTAAGTACTTCCGCTCAATTTGAATTTCCCTTCAGTACAAATGAAATGAAATGAAGTGAAGTACGAGAGTCTGGTAGAACCAGCCTAGGTCTGAGCTTCTCGCCCCATCATCGTTTATGACTTCACCATTGTCTGTTTCTATCTCCAAGGTCACATGACAGGGCTCTGCCTGAAACAAACGGGCACCTGTGAGGTGTTAGCGTGGTGTCCAGTGGAAAATGACGCGACCATCCCAGAGTACGTTTTCTCAGTACCTAACATGGTAGTTCTAGGCAATGTAACAACAAGGCCCAAAAGTACACCGTAAGCGCAAGACATATAGAATGTAAACCTTTTAAAACATTTACAATTAAATAAAATAGAATATGAAGTGCCATGACAAGTTGACCTGTGTTGGTATATAACAGACTAGTATACTTCTTAAGCAATACTGATACTACTATAATTGATGCTCCCAGTCTACCAGATTCATAATTGACCCTTAGTGTATTTGCATGAGGCTTGTTAGTGTGAGGTAATCTCTCTTGTCTGCCTCCCACCAGCCCTCCTCTGTTGATGTCTGCTGAGAACTACACCTTGTTCATCAAGAACTCCATCACCTTCCCGCTATTTGATGTCACTAGGTGGAGTCTCTCTCTGTGTTTTGTACACCAACACACACACACACATCCACAGACACACACACATACACCTTGTTCATCAACACAGACGCGCAAACAAAGTTGTCGTCGTACAGTAAGTAGTGCTCTACTGTATAACAATAGCAGAATAAACATTATAGCAGAATTATACATTAAAGGGGCACTCACACCCACGCAAATTAGAAAATAAATGAACCTACATATTTATGTTTTTGTATGAGGTTGTACAGATAATACGGTTTGTCACTGACCTGACGGACGCCCTAAACGTGTTCACAGGAGTAACTTGGTGGAGGGCATTGACGGCAAATACATCAGCAAGTGTCTCTACCACCCGGACAACGACCCGCTCTGCCCCATCATGAGGCTCGGAGACATCGTCAAGTTTTCCGGCTTCAACTTCACCACCATAGCCAAAGTGGTAAGCAGGAAGTCACCTTACCACCTTAAAGGTTTGAAGCGTGACCGAGTGTTGTTGAGCATGCAGAGACACTAAATTTAAAACACTGACCGTCTCCGTCTGGTGTCCCCCTCCCGTTGCAGGGTGGGGCCATCGGCATCTTGGTGGACTGGACCTGCAACCTGGATCGGGCCGTGAGGCACTGCAAGCCTTTTTACACCTTCCACGGTCTCTATGGCAACCCAGGGGAGACGGACAGGGCCAGGGCATCGGTGGGCTACAACTTCAGGTGATCAGATCGTCCTCCCCCTTCAGATCCAAGTCCTAAGTATATGCTCAATAAGAGAACCAAGAAGAGGTCGCTGTCAAGCGACAAAGTACATTATTTGACGTTACTTCTTGAAAATGACAGACAAATGCAATGTGTGCTTTCTAATTCTTTCCCTCAGATATGCCAAGCATTATATGGAAGAAGGGCAGGCTAAAAGAACGCTTATCAAGGTGTTTGGCATCAGGATAGACATCATTGTGCAGTCACTGGTACGTTTTTGGTTCAGCGTGGCTATTTATGTATTTGAAACGCCTGTGTGGATTTTAAATGACATTTTCATCTTTGTGAAATTATAAATGTACAGGCTAGAAAATTCGACATCATACCAACACTGACAGCAATAGGCTCCGGAGTGGGAATCTTTGGAGTGGTGAGTTGAAAACGCTATTTCTAAGTATAACATTAAAATGTATTCTTTAAGTCATGCATTTCCCCTTCACATACCCTTCAGCCCTTTCACTTGATTATTTCATCAAATACATTTTAACCAATTTGATTTGACATGAAATGAAATGACTAACGCTAAAAGAAATTCTCCTGTATCCAATCAATCCAGAATAACCATTTATCCCGCTCTGATTGCCTTTATTACTCTGAAACATTAGGATAAATAATATGGGCCATGAATGCAACCTCAGTGTGTTAAATCAATCATATTTATCAATTTATTACAGTTTGACAATGTATGTTGTATGTTTCCTTGCTGTTTTCCAGGCAACTATAGTCTGTGACTTAGTGCTTCTTTACGTACTACCAAAGAGAGAATTTTACAAGAACATGAAATATAAATACACAGATACACATCAACAGGTGAGTTTTGAAAAGTGAGTTTTTAACGCGAAACACCAGGTGGCAGCAGAGAGGCACACAACTAAAATGTTTCTGAATAGTTTGGCCCTCGCTGCGAGGAGAAAGAACATGATCACAACTTTGTATTGTATCTGTAAACTCTTGCCAATTCACTGGATTATTTCCACTGAAAGAATGCTGCTGACCTAACACAGGGTTCATCGGATCTCTGCGTCTATGAAACAAAGACACAGCAGGCAGCTATAAGATTAATGATATGCACTGGTTTCCAAGGTTTTGTGTGATGGAAACAACGTTTGTGCGACTGTGTGCTTGTGTTTCTCTCGCTCGGGTGGTTACCAAGCAACAGAGCTAAATTAATCAGGTAGACCGCTTTGTATTTACAGCCCCAAGAATGAGATGCTTGCTTAGAGGCGCCAACACAGCTGAATGTAAGTGGACGTAGAGATCTCGAGATGGACTAGACCTCAAATCACGCACATGCCGACTCAAACCAATCACCAAACCCAAGTGTTGTTCTATGGAGATTTGGGGAATCAGGTCAATAGTAATTAATCACAGATCACACATGCTCGTTTTATGGACACATGTACATGTTTCAAAGGAGAGAAAGTAATTATCTTCTGGTCCCAGTCTTTATATGCCCCGGATTACACATGTTGTTTGTGGATTTAAATGATAATTTTTCAAGAGTTCGACCGTTTATT
The DNA here is from genome assembly GCF_031168955.1 of Gadus macrocephalus. NCBI lineage: Eukaryota > Metazoa > Chordata > Actinopteri > Gadiformes > Gadidae > Gadus > Gadus macrocephalus. Next base: position 21,326,376 of record NC_082388.1, on the reverse strand, counting down.
GTTCAATTGTTCAGTTAAAGGCTGTAGAGAGAAAACACAATGAGAAAGATGTCTCGTAGGCTATGTGCCGTCACGGTTTGCAAAGGTGCGGTACGGATTGCCGCAATTCACGCCAAAAGTGGGCGTGACCCGGACTGAGCCGTACTCGTTTTGCCCTCGTCTTCAGTACTCCTCCGTTTGGGTACTGAGACGCCTGAAAGGGTGCCGGAAAATTCGAGCTACACACCCCCTCCGTTGATTGGTCGACAGAATCGCCACTTCCGGGCGACGTGGGAATAAAAACAAACAAACAGTAGCCTCCTTGATTAACTGCCATATGAAAAGGATAAAGGCCAGGAACTGTTGCTGGACGACTTCCATGGTAGCTCTTGGTTTAATGTGTCGCGTTCAACTTTTTCATTGTTTTTATTGAGCTGGCTACACTGTGTCGCGCTGCTATGATGTCACGGTATTTACGTAGCTGCTGCGGCGATCGACATCCGGCCTACCATAAAGGGTACTGTCGGCGGTGGAAACGCGACCTCGGAACTAAGGCCCAGTCCACACGAAGCCGAAACGGGCGAAACCGTTACGGTTTCGATCTATCCGGTTTCGAAGTATCTCCGTAAAGACGAAGCCAAGCGAAACCGGATAGATCTGTAGAAACGCTGTAGTAAACATTCCAGGCCCATAATGGGCGCTGCTTCTGGTACACAAATCCAGAAGAAGAAGAGGCGAGCATGCGCATAAAGGCTGCCCCCCGAACCACTAACAACACAAACAAACAGCTCTTCTACGATGGCGAACTAGATTCTCAATAAATAATGGCTTAGCAACCCAACAAGGGACACGATATGCTGCAGAACGATTACAAGCTTGTAGTCCGCCATCATCTTTTTTGTTGTGATTTCTGAGACTCCGCGGGCTTAAGAGCCATTGGCTAGGAGGTCGAGGGGTGGGGCGATGACGTCATGGTTTGCGGTTTCAGTCGGTTTCAGGCGTCCACACGAAACCAAAACGAAACCGGATAGATTTGAAACCACCTCCGAGGGTGGTTTCAGAAGTTTGCGGTTTCGGTCAGCGGATTCGCCGGCTTCGTGTGGACGGAAGGCCGAACCGTACAAGACCTTTGCGGTTTCGCCATGAAATCGGCTTCGTGTGGACGGGGCCTGAGCTGGGCTATACCGCCCCCTCCCTACCGGACTGAGGCGAACCGATCCGTACCGCACCCTGCAGTGGAACGCGGCATAAAAGTGCTTCGCAGCAGGGTTTTTTTATCCAATAAAAAACAGTCAGAACTAAACAGAACTTAGTAGGATCAGTTTCAAGTTTGCATGCCTTTATTTCCTTGATGCCTATCACCTTCTATCCTTTTGCTTTTATTATGAGAAGCACATACAGTATGGCCAATGCGCCTTTATCTTCACTATGAGTCTTCCCGTTCCCTAGTATGATGGTGTGTTCCTGAATCCTCGGACGCCAGCCTTCCGAGGACTCCCAATCACAAAGTCGAACCGGAGCCCTATATAAGCTCCAAGACCGGAAATTACGTCAAAAATGCTACTCGGAAGGCTGGTGTCGAGAATTCCAATATCATCCCACTGCAGACACAAATGGGCGTTCTCGTGTGATGGGGGTTCCCGTTTACGCAGACTGGAACGCCCCCTTCTTATTCTTCGTCGCCTTTCTCGCTGAACTGTATTAAAATGGTGTACTACTCCGAAACCATGTAAATAGTGTTGTAAATAAACTTCCAAAGCTTTTCAAATCTTATTTGGAAAATAACTTCACATGGTGTGCTTTTTACAATTTATTCGTTACCAGCATTCGTAGTGTTGATCAGCAGTGAAATAGTCCGCCAAAGACGTTGACGTCGCTTAGCAACCGAAGACGATGGGGTTGACAAGTTACCGGACTATTACCCATGCAAGTGAACGGAGCGTTCCACGGCATTGAGAAGACCCGTGTAATAAAGGCCTATAATATTTCTGTTTATGGCATAGATTTCTCCTCAGATTAGGCCAATAAAGCAACGATAACAAAAAACAAAAAACCACAAACGCTCGATCAAAGGCCCGGCCCGACCCGGCTCAAGGATAGTGTTGGGAAATATCGGCGGGCCGGGTCGGGTCAATCACTGTAAAAATATAAATATAAAAATAATACTAATCTTGAAAATACCAAAACCAAAATCAAACCCGCGCCGACGCCGGTTAGTTACGTTGGATCAGTCGAAGGTCAACATGTCAAGTTTCTAAATAAGATCTAGTATTAAGTATGGGTAGCATAGAACTAAAGTTAGCCAAGCTGGGGCTCCATGATTGCTAAATCTAATGAGAGAGGTAAAATTGTCATTAAGGAAGGAAAGCATAGTATGCCTTGCGACTGCGCTTCGCAGTATACCTCCAATAGTATCTGTCTGCGTCCTGCAAGACGGAGGCGTAACTTGTAGTAGGAGGCGTAACATGTAGTCGGAGGCTAGGAGGCGTAACTTGCACTAGGAGGCGTAACTTGTTCTTTTCTAAATCACGGTCCACGCGAGATCTTTCTCTTTTCGCGGGAAAACAAAAAGCGTTGTAATAACTTATTTGAATTATTAAACTGCTGTCTTTAATTCTTTAATTATTTGTCTGCTGTCTTTTTGTTAAAGGGATAAAGTGGGCTAAACTTAATGTTACGAGAGTGGCGTATGTGTGTGCGCGAGAATGTCTGTCTGTCTGTCTGTCTGTCTGTCTGTCTGTCTGTCTGTCTGTCTGTCTGTCTGTCTGTCTGTCTGTCTGTCTGTCTGTCTGTCTGTCTGTCTGTCTGTCTGTCTGTCTGTCTGTCTGTCTGTCTGTCTGTCTGTCTGTCTGTCTGTCTGTCTGTCTGTCTGTCTGTCTGTCTGTCTGTCTGTCTGTCTGTCTGTCTGTCTGTCTGTCTGTCTGTCTGTCTGTCTGTCTGTCTGTCTGTCTGTCTGTCTGTCTGTCTGTCTGTCTGTCTGTCTGTCTGTCTGTCTGTCTGTCTGTCTGTCTGTCTGTCTGTCTGTCTGTCTGTCTGTCTGTCTGTCTGTCTGTCTGTCTGTCTGTCTGTCTGTCTGTCTGTCTGTCTGTCTGTCTGTCTGTCTGTCTGTCTGTCTGTCTGTCTGTCTGTCTGTCTGTCTGTCTGTCTGTCTGTCTGTCTGTCTGTCTGTCTGTCTGTCTGTCTGTCTGTCTGTCTGTCTGTCTGTCTGTCTGTCTGTCTGTCTGTCTGTCTGTCTGTCTGTCTGTCTGTCTGTCTGTCTGTCTGTCTGTCTGTCTGTCTGTCTGTCTGTCTGTCTGTCTGTCTGTCTGTCTGTCTGTCTGTCTGTCTGTCTGTCTGTCTGTCTGTCTGTCTGTCTGTCTGTCTGTCTGTCTGTCTGTCTGTCTGTCTGTCTGTCTGTCTGTCTGTCTGTCTGTCTGTCTGTCTGTCTGTCTGTCTGTCTGTCTGTCTGTCTGTCTGTCTGTCTGTCTGTCTGTCTGTCTGTCTGTCTGTCTGTCTGTCTGTCTGTCTGTCTGTCTGTCTGTCTGTCTGTCTGTCTGTCTGTCTGTCTGTCTGTCTGTCTGTCTGTCTGTCTGTCTGTCTGTCTGTCTGTCTGTCTGTCTGTCTGTCTGTCTGTCTGTCTGTCTGTCTGTCTGTCTGTCTGTCTGTCTGTCTGTCTGTCTGTCTGTCTGTCTGTCTGTCTGTCTGTCTGTCTGTCTGTCTGTCTGTCTGTCTGTCTGTCTGTCTGTCTGTCTGTCTGTCTGTCTGTCTGTCTGTCTGTCTGTCTGTCTGTCTGTCTGTCTGTCTGTCTGTCTGTCTGTCTGTCTGTCTGTCTGTCTGTCTGTCTGTCTGTCTGTCTGTCTGTCTGTCTGTCTGTCTGTCTGTCTGTCTGTCTGTCTGTCTGTCTGTCTGTCTGTCTGTCTGTCTGTCTGTCTGTCTGTCTGTCTGTCTGTCTGTCTGTCTGTCTGTCTGTCTGTCTGTCTGTCTGTCTGTCTGTCTGTCTGTCTGTCTGTCTGTCTGTCTGTCTGTCTGTCTGTCTGTCTGTCTGTCTGTCTGTCTGTCTGTCTGTCTGTCTGTCTGTCTGTCTGTCTGTCTGTCTGTCTGTCTGTCTGTCTGTCTGTCTGTCTGTCTGTCTGTCTGTCTGTCTGTCTGTCTGTCTGTCTGTCTGTCTGTCTGTCTGTCTGTCTGTCTGTCTGTCTGTCTGTCTGTCTGTCTGTCTGTCTGTCTGTCTGTCTGTCTGTCTGTCTGTCTGTCTGTCTGTCTGTCTGTCTGTCTGTCTGTCTGTCTGTCTGTCTGTCTGTCTGTCTGTCTGTCTGTCTGTCTGTCTGTCTGTCTGTCTGTCTGTCTGTCTGTCTGTCTGTCTGTCTGTCTGTCTGTCTGTCTGTCTGTCTGTCTGTCTGTCTGTCTGTCTGTCTGTCTGTCTGTCTGTCTGTCTGTCTGTCTGTCTGTCTGTCTGTCTGTCTGTCTGTCTGTCTGTCTGTCTGTCTGTCTGTCTGTCTGTCTGTCTGTCTGTCTGTCTGTCTGTCTGTCTGTCTGTCTGTCTGTCTGTCTGTCTGTCTGTCTGTCTGTCTGTCTGTCTGTCTGTCTGTCTGTCTGTCTGTCTGTCTGTCTGTCTGTCTGTCTGTCTGTCTGTCTGTCTGTCTGTCTGTCTGTCTGTCTGTCTGTCTGTCTGTCTGTCTGTCTGTCTGTCTGTCTGTCTGTCTGTCTGTCTGTCTGTCTGTCTGTCTGTCTGTCTGTCTGTCTGTCTGTCTGTCTGTCTGTCTGTCTGTCTGTCTGTCTGTCTGTCTGTCTGTCTGTCTGTCTGTCTGTCTGTCTGTCTGTCTGTCTGTCTGTCTGTCTGTCTGTCTGTCTGTCTGTCTGTCTGTCTGTCTGTCTGTCTGTCTGTCTGTCTGTCTGTCTGTCTGTCTGTCTGTCTGTCTGTCTGTCTGTCTGTCTGTCTGTCTGTCTGTCTGTCTGTCTGTCTGTCTGTCTGTCTGTCTGTCTGTCTGTCTGTCTGTCTGTCTGTCTGTCTGTCTGTCTGTCTGTCTGTCTGTCTGTCTGTCTGTCTGTCTGTCTGTCTGTCTGTCTGTCTGTCTGTCTGTCTGTGTGTGTGTGTGTGTGTGTGTGTGTGTGTGTGTGTGTGTGTGTGTGTGTGTGTGTGTGTGTGTGTGTGTGTGTGTGTGTGTGTGTGTGTGTGTGTGTGTGTGTCGTCAGCGAATGAGTCGACGAATGAGTGAACGAGCGATTGAGCGAGTGTCAGTCGAGGAGGAATTAAACAAGACCGGTTGAATAAAGTACCAAACGCCGAGAATCCGTGCCCGTGTCTTCCGACCTATAAACAGACCCACTGCCGGTTATAGTGAAGGGTGTTACCCCCGAAAGGACATCGGCCCTGGAAGAAACGTCTCCCCTGTGCTCCCGGACTACGGTCTGAGAGCCAAGAAACAGGAAAGGTGTAACATTAAGCAGGTTCCCCACGTTAAACTGCTATATGCATTATATGTCATTGTAAACTTGTAATAGGCTTCTTTTCTTAAAGGCACCCAGTGCAACTTTCGAGGCTTAAAAATAAACATTCAACTTCTAGTCTTTTTTACATGTAGTAAGTTTCAATAACTCCATACCATTACATACCGACATTTAAGCAGCAAAGATGAGACGTCGTCGTGTGGTGAGAACTGATACAAAATCGATAACAACAACAATGCCGCCATTTTCTTTATTTTTTGTAACCTACAATAAATAAAGCAGGCCTCCAGTCAATGGAAAAATGGCTTCTCCCCACCGGCGATTGTTGTTGTTTACGATTTTCTATCAGTTCTCACCACACAACGACGTCTCATCTTTGCTCCTTGAATGTCGATATGTAATGGTATGGAGTTATTGAAACTTACTACGTGTAAAAAAGACTAGAAATTGAATGTTTATTTTTCATTGAATGTTTACATAAAGTTGCACTGGGTGCCTTTAAATGCATATGACTCAAGGATGTCAGTTTCACGTAAGGCTACGATTAAGCTAATCAAGAGCATATCAAGATTAAGCTAATCAAGAGCATATTTTTAAATGAGCGGGTCGGGTGCATTATTTTTATATAAGGCCTAATATTTGAGGTCTGAGTTACGGTCATTTATGTACCCGCACACCCACCACTGCTACATACAGATCACTTCCGCGATTTAGAAAAGTACTAGACACGCCTCCGACTACAAGTTACGCCTCCGACTACAAGTTACGCCTCCGACTACATGTTACGCCTCCGACTACATGTTACGCCTCCTAGTGCAAGTTACGCCTCCTCCGACTACATGTTACGCCTCCTACTACAAGTTACGCCTCCGTCTTGCAGGACGCAGACAGACCCACCTCATATGCCTTGCGAAACCCAGTATGCCTTTCTAAACACCTCGTGATTGGTCAATGAAACGCTACCAGGAACGCCTAAAGGGCAAGGGCGTTCTTGTGTCATGAAGGAAACGCCCAAGCCTGCAGATGGACCCTTCTCGAGAATTCAGGAACACACCATTAGTGTTCCTGAATTCCTGAATACACCAAAGTAGCAGACCCTAGTGTCATGAGCGTCGCCTGTGTCTGCCTGCCGATGACGCCTCTGGTGACGCCTTCTGACCTATGGATCTGACATGTTGGCTCTTGTCTCTACAGGACGTTGACTCAGAAGAAGGTAGCACAGAGAAGGAAGCAGATACCATAGAGAAAGAAGCAGCCAAAGTAAGGAAGTCAAGTCAAATCACATTCAAGTTGTTTTTCTCTGTCTGCATGTGATGCATGGCTTCATGACTGATGATCTGCCTATTTTTGTGATGTGTTTTATCGAATGTGTAGGAGTGACCGAGGCATCTGCAGAAGAGTTACCGTGGATAACAATAACACACACACACACACACACACACACACACACACACCAAACAAAAAAATGCAAACACCTTTACCGTCATTGGCAATGATATGATTGATTGATTTCAACAAATTGTAAATATGTAAAAAAATAAATATATATATATATATATATATATACAAGCAGGGAATTGAGTTGTACATTTAGTTTATCAACGATTATTGTATATTATTTTTGCAGTCTTTCGTAAGTTATTGTCCTTGAAGAAACGGATATGCCATCAACAAAAAACGATACTCCCTCGTCAATGGGTTACTGTGATCCTTTTTGTGTGTCGAGACACCTAGACAAACAGATTTGTGCAGCTCAGCTGTGTATGCGCGTGTGTTTGTACTTCTTTGGGTGTAGCTCAGGTCAGTTTTGGTTGGGTGTAACCTCTATGCGAGCGTGTCCGTCTGAACTGAAGCGACAGCACACGGTTTAGTGGCACGACCTTCCCACACACCGCCCCTCCCACACACCGCCGCCACAAGTCTGTGGTCCTCTGTTTACTGTCTCTGTGGGTGAATTTATTTTCTTAAAGCCACCCTTTAGTGCAAGGGGTGTCAAGCTAGGGGGTCCACAAAGAAATCGGATACTGACCGCTAACTGTCTTATATTGAGGTACTTTTACCCCACAATAATTGCTGTGAAGAGATAATTTATCCCTCATGTTGAATGTTGATCGACCATCCCCAGATATCTTTTTCAGAGTCCTGTACACATCTGTCTCATCCGATCATATGAAAGGTTGTTTTCATCCGACCTCATGAAACATATATCCTCATGTAAGCATCCCTGTGCTATTTATCGTCGGTGTGTCTCATCAAGTGGGCGGGCTCACAACAGACAACCTGAGCGGGTATAGTGTTGACGATAAAGTTACGGGTTACAATTTCCCTGCAGCAACACACGTCTCGGTCGACCTCCCTGATGGAGGATAGCCCAACCCCTAGTAAATAGTAGGCTGTCAGAGAAAACCGTAGAGCGTTTATATAAGTGATTCCAAGTTCGCAGTGTACCCTATTTTGATGTTGCAATAAGTGGTGGATGGGAGAAATGCAGTGAGCCAACAACGTGTTCCGTCGTTTAATGATCCCGCTGTGTTAGTTTGTGTGTTACACACTGTTTTGGTCCACTGGTTGTTTGTCAAGCGTTCTTATGAATACAAATAAATTGAAAGTGAAAATCAAATGAACCTGCCATTTTCTTTATTACCGTATTATTATCATCATTACATTATGGTGTACAAAAAGCATGCAAAAAATAGCTTCTTTATATTTCCGTACATATTTACATTGACATAACCGTTGCATTTCATATAGGTGTGCCATGCTTTTGTTTCGTATATGTTGGGATTTGATATAGATCGTTGAGTACGGGACATTCAGAGAAATGCAACATGAAACACATATCCAGCGACCATGCTGAAAACACCAGTCACACACCTTGCCAGAATATATATATACACACACACACCTGATTCTTTTCATCCAATAAAATGAGCCTGAAAATGGGTTTGTTTTTGTTCTCGGATGAACACTAATACTGATGCAGAATAATTGATAGTTTCTCCCTACTCCATTGTAATAAATAACCACCACAGCCTCCTCATAGAATCAACAATAACAATCCATCAGCTGCTTTCAACTACAAGCAGCCAGGCTAGACAATGACAGCTCTGTGCAGAGGTCACAGGTCACCGTGCCAACGGCAGTCACTGCATCTCTGACGTGAGCACAAACTTCATTACATTCTAACGGGGTTTTTTGTGCGACCAGACAGGTGCAGCATAGTAGCAGTACTGCTAGTGAAAGAAAACAATAATTGCTTTAGCCTAGAGCGGTATTTATTTTGTAATGGTCAGGAGGTTTGGTGTATTTCCTGTAGACTTGAATGGTAAAATGCTCGGGCAACAGTATAAAGTAGGAAAGTGCAAATATTCAACGGTATTAAATTAGAAAAAACAAACAAAATAAAAAAAACGCCTTCACAGGGATCAAGTAAAGCTTTATTAGACGCGGGCGGCCTGAGAGCTCTGGGTAAGACAAAGACGACGCTTACGACAATATTGCACATCGACATAGATAGCATGTAGACCACTCACATTGACACACGAGACGCATTCTCACGAGCACTGTATTAGTGTTCACTCTATATTTGCGTGCGTATCTTCTAGCTTTTCACCCGCGGCGAGGGACATGAAGCTTATCCTCGCGGTGGTCATCTCAGCCCTTGGTAAACAGTAACCCTGCGCACAGACATTCTCCTCGACGAAAAACAGCGGCTACTCTCCACACGTTTGAGAGGACAGAGACAGGGAAACAAACCAAGCCAGGCGTACTCACGCACGTCCGTGACATTGCATACACATCGGACATCACAACATAAAAAACAGAATGCGAGAGGACAGCCTGTCCTCCCCGTGACCCCCCTACAGTACACGGCCGGCACGGTGCTTCCCAGTGTTCGTCAGCCGTGCGCAGTCTCCGTTTGGATGGTAGCCGGAACGGTTGCTGTGGTTCATTGAAAATTCGCCACACCGCCATGAAACCAGGAGTCAGAAATGCAAAACACTGCACTTATTCCTTTCTAATCAGCCTCATGAGGATCACCGCACTGACTGGTTGAAGGGGTGACGGTGTTGGTGGTGTGATGGTGGGCGCCGAGAGCGATCACAGCCAAAAACAAAGCCGTCATCCGCAAGACAATGGGCCGGGCTGGAAAGTGATAGGGGGGTGGATGAATGCAAATCCCAGGCAGTCCTGGGGCTGATGGCAGAGTAGGTTTGTGTCGTGCACCTTGCCGTCACGTGCACTTTTCCACACATGTGGAAACGACGGTTTGTGTGTGCATGTGTTTGATGTGCCCTGTGCAAGTATACAGGGGAAGGGCACAGGGACACTCACAGACAGGACAAACACAACAATCAGGTAAACGTGAGACAGATTTCTTCATGGACAGACGTAGAAAAGCAACATCTAGAAAGGAGAGGAAGTACGAAAAAAGATTCAAAGTCACTTTAGACACCCTGCTTAATCTCTGACTTAATCTCTGCAATCAGTAGAAGTACAGCCCTAATCAGAAACATCATGAAGATGATGCGGGGGCGGGTGGTGAGGAAAGGAAACTCATCACCATCGATCTTCCAGCTACAGTGGATGGTGGATGGCCGCACATAGACCACCGCTTGATGAGTCAGAGCCACACAATGACAGATAACACCACATCGCACCGTCATCGAATAACCCATCACTGTTCAGAAATAAAACGGTTAAAAAAAGCCCTGTGTTTTTGTGTGATTTTTCTTCCCTTTTTGTCGGTAGCATGCGAGGCACTGTGCTTTGGCATGCTTATGTTTTTTTGTGCGTTGTAGTACTGGGATTCTTGCGTTATACCGTAGGTAGAGCTTTCCAGTTTCTTTTTTTTTTTGCAGAAGTAAAGTTGCTGGTAGAGTCAGCAGTCTGTTGCGTTATTGGAGGTAATATTCACCATGCATTGGAGGAATTGTATGATTCTGAATTTTTGGACATTCATATATATATATATAAGTCCTATTCCTGTTAGGCGCAACATAACGGCATATACACCGTTATTACATGCTCTGACGGTAAACAGAAGGGGAAGGTCTGGTGTTAAGGATCTAACCATCCATGTGAGTGGATGACATCATACAGGTGAGTGGATGACATCATACAGGTGAGTGGATGACTTCAGACTGGTGAGGGGTGGACATCATCTTGTCATCTGGAGGGAGGGTGTCTGGGGGGGGCGGGTCACACAAGTTTCTAGCGCAGGGTTGAGGGCAACAGAGGTAAAAAGGGATTCAGTACAAAAGCAGGTATTTGGTTTTGAAGGAGTAGGAAGTGATGGAGGAAAATCGAAGGAAGAAGTAAAGCCTGAGAATACAAATCTCTGTGCATCTCTGTTTGAAAGGTCTGGAGCGTGTGCTTGAGAATAAGTAGGCATACAGAGTGGGGGGGGGGGGGGGGGGGGGGGCCAAAGGGAAGGTGAGGTCAGGGGGTTAGAGAGTGCGTGAGAGAGAATTAGAGATTACTGATGCCCAGTACGGTTTGGTCCGAGTTCACTGAGAGGGCTCGATTTCATGCAGGTCCTCGAGTTCTGGCTCGCGGGGTCCGTCGCCACTGCTGCCCTTCCTGAGAGAGAGGAGAGAGACCCGGGTGAATGGGCAGTAAAGGGCAAAGCTGTGGAAGTAGGTTCTCAGAATAAAGTAGGACTACAATCCACCATGTTGTTTTTTTTATGTAGTGCCATAGATAGGAGTTTACAGAATCCAAAGGTTTAGCAGTACATGAAGACACAAACTGAAGTTTTGGTTGTGTCTTCCCAAACGCAAAAAGGTAATCCTTAAAAAAAAAACATTTGTTTTTAAGAGGTTTTTTTTTCGTTTTGCACAATTAATAATTGAAAGGGAAAAGTAAAAGTGAATCTCAGGCTCACTTTTCACTGTATGAGAGGAGAAAATCCAAACAACACGACATCATCAGAAACACACCACCACACACTCGTTATCTGATCAACCACGATGTCAACGGTCAGCCATGATGACGACAGAGCTCGGGGGGGGGGGGGGGGGGGATGGCACATCCATAGAAATGGTCTCAGGATGGTAGGACGAACGAAGCGTTTGAAGGGGTGTGTGTGTGACTAGGAGGGGTATGGTGACGCCATGACCGCTTTGGCTCAACAACACCGGCACCGGCGTTGTTGACACACCGCATCGCGTTACCTTAGCGACGGGTGGCGCTTTAAAGAGGGGCGGAGGGGCCATGAGTCCCTGCAGCAGAGTCGGAGATAAAACATAAACAAGAACAGACAGTGGAGGTCAAGGGTCACCCGTGGATGAGATGGAGAGAGTTTGGTCTATGTATGCATATCTATAGATAAAGATATATCCATAGATGCATTATTATGCCTGGATCACTTTTTTTGCCCCACTTCACCACATTATATATATTGTGTTCTGGGCTTTATGTGTCCATTGCTGCTTCTCATGAGTTTTCCATCAAGTGAGTGACTGGAAGGCTCCATTATACACAGAAGTTCAGAGAAATGGGCTGTATTTGTAATGACTAAATCCTCGTAGTAAAACACACCTCTAATCTAACCTCATTAAGAAACGAAAATACATAAATCTGCATAGTTGAGTTATTGTTCACTAGAGTAATTGCCTGGTGTTCCTGATAGTCCTAGACGTGTGCCTTTTCTTAACCAAGCTGAGGCGTTTGTGGAGTGAGACAACATTTGTTTTAAATGATATAAGAGATGGTGACTCAGGGGCATCATGGATCAGGAGATGGGGCTGGTATGGAAATCAAGCAGTGACACAAAAAGAAATTCCCGTTAGTGAGATAATAGAAGGAGCAGTTGTGTTCATTTCCCAGCAGGGGGCAGCAGAGTATCGACGGTGGAAACCTGTGGAAGTCAACCTGGGTCATTGTTGCCCTCAATACAAAACACAGAGAAGAAGAGGAAGAAGAGACAGGGCAGAGGGAGAATCACCCAAACACAGAACCTCCAACTCGATGTAACTCCAATCCGAGCACTCCATCACATTGAATCACGATTTATTTAGGGCATTTAGCAGACGCTTTTATCCAAAGCGCCTGGAATGGCCGATGGCTGTGTATACATGTTAATTGCGTATTAATGTTTTTTTCGATATGCAGAATTTTTTACGTTGTTATATGTACCATTTAACTCGGGGTCACAGACTCCTACGGAAGTTTCTGATTGAGTTTCCCAGCAGTGTGACATCTCAACAATAGGCAAAGAATGAGGCTTAACTCTTTCGAAAATCCTTTCTGAATGCTACCAGCATTGATGCAACCGACACATGTGCACGCACACACGCACACAAAGACACTTTTCCTAATGCTACCAGTATTTATACCACAAACACACACACAGTCACTTTTTTGAATTGCCACACACACACACACACAAAAGCGTGCACGGAAACAGACGCACATACACAATCACACACACACACACACACACACACACACAAAGAGAGAGACTTTCTGATGCCATGGCAACGCAGACTGGCAGGTACTCCTCTTAGTCGCGGAGGCTTGTTTACTTCCTACCGGAGATGGCAGAGGGGAAAGAGGCGGGTGGGGTGGCGGTGGGTGCTGGCGTGCCCAACACTGAATCAGCCAGGATCACGGAGGAATGATCATGGGACATTGGGGGATTGATACGTTGGAGATGAGTGAGAGGTGCTGCTTCGTGGGTGTGTGCCTGTGCCTGTGTGTGTGTGTGTGTGTGCCTGTGTGTGTGTGTGCCTGTGTGTGTGTGTGTGTGTGTGTGTGTGTGTGTGTGTGTGTGTGTGTGTGTGTGTGTGTGTGTGTGTGTGTGTGTGTGTGTGTGTGTGTGTGTGTGTGTGTGTACATGTGCGTGTGTGTGGGTGCATTTGCGTGTTTGTGTGTGTACCTACATCAGCAGGTTGCCCGGGGCTGACATTGACCTTTCCTCTCTCCTGCTGGGACACTCGAAGGGATTACTGAAGGAGCGCTTCCGCAACATGGCTTTCACCAGGATCTGGAAAATACACAAACACACACACACAAACAAACACACAGACACACACACACAACATGTAAAGGCCGGGTCAAGTACGGCTCGTTCTATTTTTTAAGTCCGTAGGACATTTCACAAACCAAAACGTGTGTGCGGGCGCGATTGGAGCGCACGCCGTTTCATTTGGAGAGAGCACAGGCCATCAGCTGATTGGGTTTAAGAGCTCTTTAGACGGGGGCGGGCAGGGGAGAGATGTAATCACAATGAAAAAGGCAGCGATCTAATCAGTATTGGACCGCCGTATTTTCGAAAAGGAAGGAAATGATTCACAGATTCGATTTTTTCACAAATATTCAGTGGCAACAAGAAATACATTAAGTCTGCCCTGTTTGTTGTCAATCACGTTGTGTAAAAATCGCATTGAAATGGGTCAAACCCTAGATTAGGCATCCACTTTAGAGTTAACATTTTAACATCGATATTTTAACACCTGGTAATCCAGGGACGTATGCTATAAAATTAATCCTGATAACATAACCAAGGCAGAACGTACGTGTTGCGATTCGGCCCTGTTCTGGTTTTTACATGAGATCTATGAGCTGAGGCACACTCGACAAGGTCCGGAGGAAAGCCCTACTGCGGTTGATTTATGGCCTTCAGCATGTGAGGCTAAACTAAGTGCCAGCGGGACCACTCTTCACCGATCAACCCTTCCAGGGATTCATATCTAAAATGCTTCTTTCTGGCCAAGTTCCCACCGATGGGCTTTCAACATGTCTATGGGAGATCTCTTCAAAGCCATTAAACAGCCCTTACACAGAGCAGGAACCGTGTTGATTCATTGTGCACTGTCCACACACCACTTGCTACAAGCGGAAATGTACCCTGTTAAATGGCACTACGAATCAAATCAAAAAAACAATAACGCTTATAGAGAGAGAGAGAGAGAGAATAACTTGTTGTGGCACTATAGCACACGATTTGGTGGTGATTGTTACAGCTTCAAAAAGCGTCAAACGTTTCTGCATTCCAGCAGGGGAAATCATTCACATTTCTCGATAAAAGGGAAAGAAGATTCCTTCGGCAGTAGATGGCATGGCAGTAAGAATAATGGAAATACAGCAATGCCCCATGTGTACAATTATAAATACATGTTATCCCCTGATCTTTTCTTGTCCAAGGTTGGCCAATTGCAAGCTTTTGGTTATTTATGGGATATATTAGAAATCAAGGCAGCCCATCTTTCATATTAAAATTACACAATTCCACATAATAGGCCCTTATTTAAGCCATGGAATATCTTGAGGAGGGATATGAAAGATGAATATGAAAGATGAATATGAAAGAGGAATTTGAATGTGGATGAAGCAGAGTTCTCCTTACCACTGCGGAGAGGCTGGGGACGAATTTGACGGAGTTCTTCACCTCCTCCTCCGTCACCTCCACCATAGAGCAGTGCTCCTCCTCTAGGGGTAAGGGGTCAGTACCGCCCTGAGTCACCCATTGGTCCAGCTACACACACACACACACACACACACACACACACACACACACACACACACACACACACACACACACACACACACACACACACACACACACACACACACACACACACACACACACACACACACACACGTCATTTTCCATTTAAATGAAAATGTGAATACTTTAAGCATGACAATGTAGTTCCACTGTCAGCATGGCAGCTATGGGAACTTCACTCAAATAAGTGAAGAGGAAGGCAGTACCTGCCACTCTCTCTTATTCCTTCTACTGTGAAGTGGCCCAGCACTACAAGGAAGCTTTATTAACTAGGAGGAAACTTGCTGCACCCTCACATTTTGTGAGTGCTTTTGAAGCCCTCACAAGCAGGGGGTTGGGGGGGGTAGGGAGTGTCCACTGACGCACAACCTATCAGAAGATATATCGTAGGGAGGTTTCAGCAGAGGGGAGAAAAAACATTTTGCTCCCACTAGTGTCAGCTCATCACCATGTAAATCCTCTCTCTGAGCGCTCTCTCTCTCTCCGTTGCCCCTACATGGAGAGACATGGCCACCCGCTCTACCCAGTGTGTTTAAGGACCTCCGGGTCCAGCCCCGCTTCGGTCAGCCGTCTCACCTTAACCTCTGGGATGGTGATCCTGGCGTCCGGGTCCTTCTCCAGCATGCGCAGGATCAGTGCCCTCAACTCCTCGCTGATGCTTGGCCTGAGAGGGCGGGACAAAGGGACAAAGTCAGTTCTGATTGGACGACGTCGTCAGGAAGTTGGGGCATTGTCTACCAATGGTGGAGGAGTATTACAACCAATGTGTCCAATAATTCCAAAATGAGCGAGATGTTTTCAGTCAATAATTTCTAACAAAGAAATGTATTTTCTCTTGTCGTCTATTTTCCCACAATGCATTTCCCCGATTATTAGTAGTTTAGTAGTGTTATTTTTATGGTATTTATCTTGTTAAAGCACTTTGTATCGATGTTTCGCATGGACAGTGTTCTATAAATACATTTTATTGATTGGTCGATTAAAAGCAGGGCGGTAGGTCTGTGGGAGCCAGGATGTGGCCCAAACTATCCCATCATAAGGTAAGATTGACAGCCAGTTATTGTGCCATAGCAAAACATATTTTATCATCAGCTGGAGAGTGGCTACGGTAGCTTTAACCTGGGTTTCGTAGTAAAGGGTTTACGCTACGCTGTATTGAGAAAGCGAGTGAGTTAAGCTCCTTTACACCTCACAGTGCACGTGGCCACTGTGCTCTGCTGTAGGTGGACCTCGTCCTGTACGGCTTCACAAACGACCGTAATAAGACCCTATCGTATTGGTGCCGAGAGAGGAAACTAAAACTAACCCTTCATTGATTTCAGAGTACTCGAGGGGCACGCAGTAGAATAGAGTATTCTCCACAAAGCGACAACCGGTGAACACAGCCTCTCCCAATGATCCCCTTTTTGCTTCTGCATGTTTTGTTGTTTTTACATATTTATTCGTTTTTGGTATTTATTGATCTATTTTGATGATTTTATTATTGTTTATTCTTTCTTCACTGTGTTCTATTTAGTCGAGGAGTAGGGAGAAAAGTACAAAGATGTTGTTCAACAACTGTTCACAAAAATTGGTTTTGATCTGTTGATCTGGGAAATGAAATATGTTGTTATTGTCTTACTAGTTGACTGTACTGTTGTGTTCTGTTAGGTGATTTTCCCCTGCAGGACAGTAAAGAGGAACTAAACTAAACCATAACCCTTCAGGCCATGCAAATGTAGCAATGTAATCATTTATATAATAACATATAACGAAAGTTAAAGTCCGGACACATCGACTTTGGCTTTGACACCTTTTCAGATATATATTATATAAAATATTATTTTATTTTAATCAATATTCATTGATTGAATGATCATTAGGGGGGAAATTTACGATAATGTTTTGCATGGGTGCCAAATTAGGCGAATATTAATCGGATAAAACGACCGTGAAAACATCAGGAGCTCTCTCTGTGCTGTGGGAGGAGGGTTGGTTGGAGACCGGGTAATGGATTAAAACCACGCGGATCACTCCATTATGTGACCTGGTGTTGCGTTGGTCTGTCTGTCTGTGTACCTGTCACCCTGATCTGAAACAGGATGCTGGAGCCTCTTTGCATCGCACATATTGTGTTTGCACCTGGTCTCATTTGTCTTTGCTTGCAACGCCTGCCTCTCTCTCTCTCTCTCTCTCTCGCTCTCTCTCTCTCTCTCGCTCTCGCTCTCCCTCTCCCCCTCTCTCTCTCTCTCTCCCTCTCTCCCTCCCCCCCCCTCTCTCTCTCCCCCTTTCTCTCCCTCTCTCCCTCTCCAAAAAAAACTGAATTATTCATTATTTCTCCAGTTCTTCCCCCCCGCAGGTCTGTTCTGATAATGCAGTTCCTCTTGCTGTCGTTGTTGTTGTGGTTGAGTTTCCAAGCGAGTAAACACCAGTGCTGTGAGGTAAATGCATCCAGCGTATTGTTTTGTGTGGTGAGTCGCATGTGGATATAGAGGAATAGATGACATCTCTGCATGGTCCCCGAGCCGTCGCTAGAAGCTCACTAGCTTCTCCTGCCTCTATTTTGAAAAACCAATCATTTTTCTGCTTAGTACAGACTAAAAAACGGATGCTAAGATGAGGGACAACTTTAGGCCTCCTTGAGTAAGATGCCCCAACCCCTACCAGCTCCTTAGCAACATGTACTTACATTCACTGCGAGTCCCTCCCTTAAAAGCCTCTGCTAAATGGTAGACATTAATTAAACACGGAATGAACAGCGCGTCACATGGAGGAGGACGGGAGACTTACGAGTCTGGGAACTCCACACTCTTGCTCCTTATCTTGTTGTGTAAAACCAGGATGTACTCGTCTATGAAGGGACACTGGAGGAGCATGGGGAAGGTGAGGCAAAACAAACAGTAAGTCAGTGCGGCCCTGAAGTACAACTTGGTACAACATGCATGCAACAGGGCAGCGCGGCGGAGGAGCCTCATTAAAGCAGACTCCTGATGCCGTGTGCGTACTGCTACAAATCAAAGCGTCTGACGGTCGCCCGGGAGAGAACCAAAAGGCGAGCAGGACCCCGCCGGCTGCTAACATTTGTCAGCTTGCATTAAAAGCCACTTGAGGCGCTTGGCTTGGAGGGGCCGGAGCTGAAGGGGCTGTGCTGAGGCGGTGGGCTGGAGGAAAGAGGGGGAAGAGGAGGAGGAAGAGGAAGGGACTTGCCTTGCCGAAGACCAGGCAGTAGAGGGTCACGCCCATGGCCCACACGTCCAGTGCCTGGCGGGGGAGAGGAGCCAACAGACAGGGTCAACGTGGGTGTGAAACATACACACACGCATACAGGAATACACATACATATACACAGGCGTGTGAAGGCACCCGTACACACCCGCACCAACATTCAGACGCTCACACAAACACAGCGCAGAAAACACGCATATGCAAGCACACAGGTGCACACACACGTTTATGTTTATATATATACACATACATAAACACAGACGGGCGCATGCACCCATAAAGACACACACACACACACACACACACACACACACACACACACACACACACACACACACACACACACACACACACACACACACACACACACACACACACACACACACACACACACACACACACGAGTTCTATCGCTCCATTGGGATTCCCCGAGGGGGAACGCAAGCTCAGGTAGCATGGATAAGGGCCAATCAATCCTTTCCCCCTCTCATTATCCATGTGATGCTGAGGGACATGGAACAGAGAGCCCCCAGACCCACGCATCAATAAAGTGCAGACTAACACCAACACTAGACTAACACCAACACACATGTCGTCTGGCAGGAGGATGATCACGTGGAGGAGATGTGATTACAGGTCACTTCCGTTGCCGTAGTAATAGTTGATGTTGATTAGTATGTTCCTTAAAATATGTAACGTATAGTAAAAAATGCATTCCAATCTAGTTCGATCGTTTCGTTATACAATAATAAATTATAGTTTCTGTGAAAAATCTTTGTGAATCAAAGTCTGCCGTTTGAAAGAGCTGTTCGCCAGCCCTGCGAGGTTCTGTCGGTGTCCAGATCTATCAAATCAGGCAGCCCCCGCTCGTGGCCAATAGAGACAGGAGCCGGCAAAGGCGTCTTGTGTAAGATGATGGTGTGCTGCTGATTACATAAGAACACTGCAGTCTGGAGTGATTTCTGGCTGGACTGACGGGGGAGAGATACTGCTGCACTACACAGGAGGCTGTTCGTTAAGGGAAACCAGCGCTAGTGAGCGAAGTCGGCAAGCTACATTTGATTCACATCATAGGTGGAACACTATGGGGGAGATAAGTCTGAAAAATGAAAAATAATCGAAAACCTCACTGGGTTAAAAACAGATTTTATCTTTTTTGACACCTTGTTACTTTTTTCTTTACACAGTGCAGGCACTACATCCACAGACGTCAGCCATTTTGTTCTGCTTCTTCTCGGGCTAACGGACCAAATTAACACACAGATCTTGTCTAGAATGTGATGGTTTTAGAATCGTGAGGTCTGTGTGCATGAAAACCCACATTTCAGCGGTAAGGAAGTAGGAGAGGCAACAAGACAACCGATACAACTCCCAAGCACGCACGCACGCACGCACGCACGCACGCACGCACACACACACACACACACACACACACACACACACACACACACACACACACACACACACACACACACACACACACACACACACACACACACACACACACACACACACACACACACACACACACACACACACACACACCCCATCCTCCCACTCACCTTCCCGCTGAAGCTCTGGCGGTTGTCGGTCAGAGTCTCGGGGGCCATGAAGGCGGGGGTGCCGGCCGTGCTGGAGAGCAGCGCGTCGCTCCCTTCGAACTGGTTGCTGACGCCGAAGTCGGCGATCTTGACGTGTCCGTCGTCCCCCAGTAGCAGGTTGGACGGCTTGACGTCGCGGTGGACGATCTTCTGGTAATGCACTGGGAGGGCATGTGAGGAGAGGAAGATTCACAATCCGGTATTTCTCTCCCTCTCTTAACCCTGGCCATATTGCACAATACAAATGTAAATATCCCAGTTTATCCATTTTTTATTTTATATGTATTTATAATATTCTTCATATCTGCTAAAAGATTATGTTGTTTTTATTTATATATTTTTATTCTATTATATTTTATTTATGTTTATACTCTATTTGTTTTTTATTTATATTTTAAGCAAAGTAATACAGAGTATGTCACACAAAGATTTCACTGCAGATCCTGTAAGAGTATGTGACAAATAAAATCCTTTGAATCTTGAATCTTTGAAACTCTCCATCTACCACTCGCTCCCTCGCTCATCCTAATCGATGAGACGTCCAGAGTTATGGATTTCAATCGGAGTCGCCATTTTGACTTAAAAAAATTATGAATAAAACAAAAGAACAAATAGCAAACAATCATGTCTGCTTTTCGTCAGCGCGGTCGCCGATGCAAAAATAGAAATCTTGTCAAAAGTATTTTCGCCGCCATATGAATATGAATACATTCTATGCATTGCGATTCAAAGGAGAGCCGCTCAGAGTCAGAGGCTTAAGGGTTGTTCACCCTTCCGTTGTTGCTTAAGCCTTCAGCCACTTAGCGGCAGTCGCGTTGGAAGTGTTGGGAGGCTTAACCCGCAGCAATCCGCCGAGCCCCCCCCCGAGGGCGCCCTCGTGTCTGAGGGTCGCGGGGGTCTAATCAGAGATGAAACACTCAACACGATAACGGGCCTTGAGAATCACCCCGTGTTCCTGATAATAAGACGACGGTTCGAGTTGACCTGACTTAGATCAACTGAGCCCTGGAGATGACAACGCAATCATGTCAGGTCAAACGCTCCACGTCACCGGTGAGGTGAAGTTGTTGTATGAACATGGATAGATTCGGCCAATAGGATTTTTCATGTTATTATATAATGTTTACACATTTAAAGCGTACACAGGCTTTCGAACGGAGCTGGAGTTCGAAAGCACGAGACGTCTCTGTGCTAATGCAGTGCTCTTGATCAGGGCCTTGAACGCCTAGCAACTGGTTTCTGACACGGAGACAAGAGGCACGGCAGTGCCTGCAGAGGATCTACCCCGGCTCCCGTACTAAAGGCCCATGCGTTACACCACCAGGTGTGAGTGTGATCAACCATTGAAAGGCGTTTCAAACGCAGCCCTGCCCTGTTACACACAGTGACCTCAGATGAGGGAGACTCCACCCAGATGTATGCTGGATAGTCTATGAGCCTTCCCAGAGGAATGCAGAAAGTAGGCTTATCTATCCATCATCCATCGAGATGGCCTCTCCCGCTTGTGATGGTACCAAGTCACAGGGCAGGTCTGATTTCGAACAGGCACGTAATGGTGGCTCACCCTCACACCTGGTAGTATAATAGGGGCCCTTTCACTCTACAGCTAAACCCAGCTCATTGCTAAGAGAGTCATTAAATAGGATTAGAGCCTTGGTATCAGAGGGCTGAGGAAATGAGAAGGGATCGCTCTGTTGGCGTCGGCCGTCCGTCGAGAGGAAGGCGACGGCTTCATTCATTCCGCTCCCCTGAGATGGGCTCTCCAAACACGGAAAGCGCCCGGATTGATCCGGAGCGGATCGTTAGGGCTCAGGGTCCACTCGTGTAAATGAGGAGACAGCCCGAGGACCCGCCCTTCATTAACCGGCCGGGTCAATGCTGATTAGGTTTGTGCCAGACACCATCAGCCAGGGCCTAACCAATCCCCCCACCCCCCACCCCCCCCCCACTTTGCCGGGGACATCCAATGTCCACAACGGTCTGGAACAGTGGTTCCCCTCGGCCCATGGAGCAGACGGAGCCCGGCGGGGTCGCCAGCCATGACTCACAGCCTAGGAACATCTGGTATGAACCGCTTTGTTGAAGAGCTCGCGACGGCGAGGCTCCCGTTATTCAGGGGTTTGAAGAGTTTGTCGATGAATGGTGTATCGATGACAAAGAAAACACGAGACTGAATGAATATTTCACATAGTGAGGTTTAGACATTTCTTTCTCTCTCTCTTTCTTCCACAGACTCTAGCTTCTTTGTGTTGTAGTTCTAAGTCACACATATTTACGAGAAGTCTGTGTGAAGGTTGCTGGAGGAGAGGTTGCTGGAGGTCTCTCTCTCGCAGTCACGCTGTTACACTTGTTTCAGCCACTATAACTACGGTGCTGGAAACGTCTGGGCTGCGTGGCCGTAATGGGAGAGACTGGTTTATGAAGGGACACAGAAATGAGTACTGCCCTGAAATATAACTTGCAGATTCAAACACGGACACATCGAGGGATAACATGTAATCAATCGTCACCTCATTAAAGTCGATTCCTTATGCTGTGCTTTAAGTCAGGGATGTACAGGGAGGGACAGCGATCTACACGTGGCCCTGTCTAATGCGCTGTCGACAACAACAACAACAACAACAACAGGGCTGCTGTCCCTGGTTCTGCTGGTGTCGGGTACTCACGGTATTCAATGCCCAGGATGATGTCTCGAAAGTATAGCCTTGACTGCTCCTCGGAGAAAGGGGTTTCGGTTGGCACTTCCATCACTGGACTACACGTCCCAGCAGGCAACAGGTCAGATAGAAGGACAGAGAAAAATAAATGAAAAATAAAATAAGAGCAGTAGTGTTCGTTAACAGAACTATTCATACATTTCAAACGCAATCTGAACCATGATTGGAAAAAGTCCTACCCTCCATGTCAAATCATGAGCAATCGGACAAAACACGTCGACTTTATTTTATTCCCTTTTTTCTTATGTAGCGATATGAATTAATTTGTGTGGGTACCACAGGTAGGCATTAAGTTTAGTTCTGTAATATCACCCGTAAATATATTAAACATAATTTTATGTATATAAAAGAAAGGAACCCATTCATAACTAAAATAAAAAGGGACATGCAACGGACAAAATGTAACATTTGAATTATATCTATTTGTTGGCATGCTGTAATGTCACACCAATAATGTCCATGATGGGTGCTAATGGTTCATATGCTGGCATAATCCTAAAACCTGGCGTCACATTGAGCTGAAAGGAGAATGCTCCATTCCCTCACTATAGAGAAAAAGAAAGGGAAAGCCACTGAATTACAGTTTTCAGGGTTTTTTGTTTCGTTCTTACGTTTGCCCCCTGCAGGTGTAATGGATATGCAAAGAATAAAGTTGTCTCAGAATAATAAAATGCTTTGTGGTGCTGGGGTTCAGCGGGGAACAGCTTTTAATTGCACTCACTCAATATTAATCTTTCAAGCCCGCCAGACAATGGGAGATTATTGGTGTATTATTGAGGCAGGTGCAGCAGGCCGTACCCACGGGGAAATGGGACTTGGCATTCGCTCTGAGCTGCCTCAGTCCTCAGATGAAAATAAGCTTTTCAGTGTGTTCACGTGCGTGTCCGTGCCTGCACATGTGTGCGTGTCAAAGCGTGCGCGTGCATGTGTAATTCGTTTTAAACAGTAATGTGACATTATCCTCACTTCTCTTCTGGCATTAATAAAGTGCTTATTTGACCTAATCTATACCTTTGATCTATTCAGAGCCTCTCTCTCTCTCTCTCTCTCTCTCTCTCTCTCTCTCTCTCTCTCTCTCTCTCTCTCTCTCTCTCTCTCTCTCTCTCTCTCTCTCTCTCTCTCTCTCTCTCTCTCTCTCTCTCTCTCTCTCTCTCTCTCTCTCTCTCTCTCTCTCTCTCTCTCTCTCTCTCTCTCTCTCTCTCTCTCTCTCATATATGGAGTGAGCAAACCTAAAACACCCATTTTAATTAAATATCTCCGAGGCGGTGTTTGACAGCCAACAGCTGGTTGGGCTGATTGTGGGGTTAGATGTTACGAGGAGAACATGACACATAGTGGATTATAAAAAAAAAAACCTGTTGGAAATATCAGTTAGCTCTGTTGGATAGTAACATGGAGCTGCATGGATGGGTAAATGGATTGGTGGTGGATGAGGATGCATGCATGAATAAATGCATGAATGTATGATTGAATGGTGGATGTGTCGATTGCGGACTGGATGGATTAGGCGGTTCCCAAACTGGGGGTCGCGGAGCACCGTCAGGGGGGTCGCGGAGAGATGGGCCAGTTTGCATATAAAAAAAAAAATATATATATATATATATATATATATATACGAATAATTATATGAAACATTATATTAAAATACTGGCGTCAGAATAGGCTTTTAATGCACAGCCACTTTGCAGAGAGAAATCCACCTTTGAAAAGAACCCCCTGTAACCCCACCCTTTGATTCTATATTTGTCGGTTTGTCCCGCCATCGAACGTCAGTCTGATAATCGGCCCGCATTGATTAATTCAGTGATTCAGTTTTCCTCAGCGACGACCATAATTCTATCTCGTTGATTTCACGATGGAGAAATTTCTCGCACTCGGTCAAAAAAGAAAGGCTGCTGCTGCTGCTGCGACGACGCCACCACCCGGCATATCATCGAGGACACCGACCCTAGCCAAGACAAGGAGGTTTGACGATGCTTTCGTGGGACTGGGGTTTACCAGTGTGATGGTGGGAGCTGAGGAGCGGCCGCAGTGCCTTCTCTGCCTGAAGGTGCTAGCGGTTGAAAGTTTAAAACCGAACAAACTAAAGCGCCACTTGGAGACAACACACCCCGAACATAAAAACAAGCAGATTGATTTTTTTAGAGAACACCTTTTAAAAGTTCGGGCACAGCGTAGGTCTTTCACGAAATTAGCATCTACAACTGCCAATGCACAGCTCGCCTCGTATAAAATTAGCTACCTGTTAGCACAGGCAAAGAAGCCTCACACAGATGGCGAGGAGGTGATCCTGCCCGCCGTGATTGAAATAGTTAGAACCATGGGAGATGAGGCAACAGTGAACAAATTAGGCCTGAAATCAATTCCTCTGTCAAACAACACCGTCGGCAGGCGTATACACGACATGGCTGAGGACATTGAAGAACAGCTGACTGACCGAGTTCGTGCTAGCACTTGGTTTGCGCTGCAGGTAGACAAAGCTACTGACAGCAACAAGGACTGTTTATTGATCACGTACATACGTTTCATCGATTCGGGGGACATGAGAGAGGATCTTCTCTTCTGCAAAGAGCTGAAAACAAGAGCCACTGCTAACGAACTTTTCCGAATGATTGACACTTACATACGAGGGGCAAATTTGAAATGGGAGTGTTGTGTTGGAGTGTGCACAGATGGGGCTCAGGCTATGGCTGGGAAGCGCAGTGGACTGCAAGCGCTCATCAAAGGTGCGTCCCCCAACGTACAATGGACTCACTGTATGATTCACCGCGAAGCGCTTGCATCAAAACAGCTGAGTCCAGACCTGAATGCTGTCATGACCGACGTAATTGCGACGGTCAATTACATCAAGACGCGCCCGGTGAAAGCCAGGCTTTTCGCAGCGCTGTGCGGAGAGATGGGCTCCAAGCACACGGCCGTCCTGTTCCACAGTGATGCGCGATGGCTTTCGCGTGGGAAAGTGTTAAGCCGGGTGTTTGAGTTGAGAGAGGAGATTCGCGTTTTTTTCGAGGAGGAGGGCCATGCCCTTGCGACTAGATACAATGACGAACACTTTCTGTTGGCACTTGCATATCTTAGCGATGTTTTTCAGAAATTGAACGAGTTGAATCTCCAGATGCAAGGACCCAGCACCCACATCCCTCAACTTGCTGCTAAAATGCAGTCCTTTTCGAAGAAACTGGAACTGTGGGGGCAGAGACTGGAGGAGGGACACACAGACTCGTTTCAGAACTTACATGCCTTTCTGGAAACTACAGGATGTCAGAACTCCATTTTGACATGCGTTCAGTCCCACATCTCTGCCCTCCAACTGCATTTTCAAAAATACTTCCCAACAACCGATGCAGTGGCACACTACGAATGGCTAACAGACCCCTTCAGTGGAAGGACACCTGCTCACCTCAGTGTCGCTGAACAGGAGCAGTTCATTGACGTCACTTCAGACATAGGATTAAAACAGCAGTTTAGGGCCAAGTCACTGCCTGCCTTTTGGGTTGGAGTGGAGAAAGACTATCCGTTGCTGGGTGGAAAGGCTGTGTCCATACTTCTCCCTTTTGCCACTTCTTACCTTTGCGAGGTAGGCTTTTCTGCAGTGGCCTCCATCAAGAACAAATACAGGTCAAGGTTGGACATTGAAAGTGAACTGAGAGTGGCAATCTCAAAGCTGTCACCAAGATTTCAAAAACTTTGTGCAGAAAGGCAAGCACACCCAAGTCACTGAAAAAAACAACTTTTCGGGGTGGGGATTGGGTTAGTATTGTTATATTGTTACTGACCAATTGTTGATGCTTTACTATTAATGGTTTTGGGGTGGGCCAGGGAGGAGGTATTGATTTTTTTTTTATTGATTTTTTTAATATACCGGTATATACATATATTGCTACAAGGTGAAAAATATTATATGTTCTGGGATGGGTTGTGGGGGTACTGTTTATCATTGACTGTCATGAATATTTTTTTTATTGTTTTATAATAAAACTTAAGCCAAAAGGCTATATTTGCATATTTACATGGCTGTCTCTGAAGATTTATATTACATAGTAATAATAACATTATTAAAAATAACAATAATAATAATGGTGATGATTACTACTGCATAATAATAATGATAATAATAATAATAATAATAATAATAATGATTTTGAACATTATTATTATGCACTAAGTTGGGGGGGGGGGGGGGGGGGGGGTGCTGTCACGCGGGGCGGGGGGTCGCGAAAACAGTCTCAAGTCCAAAAGGGGGTCCCCTGAAAAAAAGTTTGGGAACCACTGGATTAGGGGATGAATGGATGAGCAACGGAAGGACGATTGATTGGGAGGAGGAATGATCGACGGATTGACAAAGATATGTATGTTGGTTAGTTGGATGGAGGGATGAATGGATGGATGATTGGTTGATTGGTTGGATGGATGAGGGATGGATTGATGAGAGGATGTATGTATATATGTATGAATGCATGATTGAATGTATGGGGGTTGGTTAGGGTGATTGGAGCCAGGTTAAATGACAGCACAGGGAGAGCAACCAGAGAGAGAGAGAGAGAGAGAGAGGAAGAGCCACAGGGCTACAGTATTGACTCATTAAGAAAGGGAACAGGTTCTCTACTCACCCCTTGCGCATCAGCTCAAATACTGAGGGAGAAGGGAGCAGAAGAGAAGCACAGTGAGCACGCCGCACCAATTTATCCAATTGAGGTTGACCGCCCGGCCCAACGTCTCAGCAGAACCATAACACAGATGCCTCACCGGCGAGAGGCCAGGTTCAATACAATGAGTCACATTAAGCGTAGGTGGAGTCAGAGGACGGTGACCTGGCAGCACTAATGGAGGAAGTGCATCATGCATTAGACCTCTCAGAGGTGATCCATATTAGAGAGAGAGAGAGAGAGAGACAGACAGAGACAGAGACAGAGACAGAGAGAGAGAGAGAGAGAGAGAGAGAGAGAGAGAGAGAGAGAGAGAGACACACACAGAGACAGAGACAGAGAGAGAGAGAGAACTACAGAGAAGGAAAGAACGGTGGACTTACCCATGTGAAGGTTGTCTTCAGCAGGATCATCCAACACCTACAGGGGTGACAGTAAAACCCATTAAAATAAAGCACAGATCACTATCTCAAAGTACAACACGATTATATAATGTTTTCCAGCAGTTGCTGTTGCGCCAATCCAATTCATACGTCTACTATGAACGGATTCTGTGGACACATCGATTTCTTTGGCAGAAGGTATTTATATCACGGATGTATCCCAATGTCAACGGTATCTGCTGACTGATCCCCCCCCCTCCATCAATTGCATCCCATTAAGCTAGTCAATAGTACGACGGAATACAACCCTCACGGCTTCCGCTGGGACGCCTCCGTCTGAAACGTGTGTAAATTTAGGATTCCTCCGAATGGGAAGCATCAGGTGAACTCCTCCCCAAGTGAGGCTGTGTGCCGTATGTGTATTGTGACCGTTTGACTTGAGCTAGAATGCTAATGTCTCACTCCATTTGCTCAAGATGGACGACACCATAATGAAGCTGCCCAGGGCGGAGTTTGCATCCAAAAACAAAAACATGACAAACGATGCAATTACTAAGGGGGGGGGGGGGGTTATCAAATAGCAACCACACATTTCCTGTCTGGTGCCCATGCAGACAAACACTTCCATTCTGTCGGGTGCGATCTATGACTGAACTGGACTCCGCTGATAAATACAACACAGAGGCGTGAGAGGAATATATTTTGTATTGGCCCCGGGGGGGGGGGGGGTTATCTCAATAAAAACAGTGTGGTGGTGGCGGTGTTGTTGTTCCATGTCCTCTGCTCTTCAGCAACACACAAAGCACAAGGCAGCGGTCCATCAGGAGCTTGTTATAGCGACAGAGTGTCGACGCTCGCTTCCGAGTCGCAGCCCAGCTCAGGGATCTCGCCACGGCCCACGGGGGAGGCGGACGGGGCCGAAAGAGGGAGAGGAAGTCCTTGTTGTGGGACCGGCTTTTGTTCGAGGAAGCCGGCGGGGACTAGCGCTGTGAAGGAATAGCAGCAGTTTGTCTGCTGAAGAGTAAATACAGCGCGTTGATCGCACACCTGCCGCTGAGCTGCTTTCCCCCCCCCCCCCCCCCGAAAGCCTCAGAGCTTTTCTTTTTTCAGATTGATTTGTGGACATTTTTTGTGAGTAAACGCGTTTGTTTGATCGTTGTCCAAACTATTGTCGCTAATCGCCGTCGTATCCCTCGCTGTGCTCTCTGTGATGAGCTACAAAGAGATCATCACTGAGCCAACAGCCAAAATAAACTAAAACAAGAATGAATGACATTCATAATCAGCATCCAGTACATATGAAGGGCCGTGATATGGAGAGAAGTAGATTGGCTCTGTCCAGCCTTCCGTGACAAATCAGCAAATCATGTTCAATCTTTCCCCCACTCTGCGTGGGCTATCAACCGTTTGCTGCCCAGAAGAAAAAAAAAAAACACACCATAAATTGCTATTGCTAATTAGATTGGCTGGACTGCAGTCTCACTGGACTCACTAGCAATAATGAATGCAATCCAACCATTAGAACAGTGTAACTAAGCCGAGAGAGAGGGATAGAGAGAGAGGTAGAGAGAGAAAGAGTTTGAGGGAGGGAGAGAGAGAGAGAGAGATAGAGAGACAGAGACAGAGACAGAGAGACAGAGAAAGAGATGGAGGGAGAGACAAAGACAGAGTCCCTCTATTTTATCTGGGGAGGGAGAGAAAGAGAGAGATTGAGAGAGGGAGGATGGAGTTGCCCACGTTCCTTCAGCGAGCAGGTTGGTGACCAAATACGACAAATAGAGCTCTGCCAGTAATGGCTGTGTGTGCGCGTGCCTGCACGTGATGGTGCTCATCCATCTTCCATCGGAAAGAGCCCGGGGGGGTAAGAGGGCTAATGTGGCCCAACCTAACTGAAGAAGTCTTCACGGCGCTTACATTTTAATGTCCTCACCATTCAGAGGCTTTCCTCACTGGCTGTTTCTCCTCACAAGCCCCCTTCATCCACCCTCTCAGGACCCCCCGCTGGCTCCGCCATGAGGGTCAAGCCCGGGATCTCTCTCTCTCTCTCCCTCTCTCCCCCTCTCTCTCCCTCCCCCCCACTGTCTCTCTGCATCAGACATCAACTCTACCCTAACAGTGGGTCCCTGTGGACACAGACAAAGGCGGTCCAGCGTGGATGTCCTACAGCTAGGGTTGGCGTGCTCTTCTGCAGAGTGCAGGCTCTGGCCCTTGTAAGCCCGCGAGCGAAACCCTCTCTGACGCCCAGTGGAAGATATACTTTCAGTGGAACTTTTAAATGGGTCCCAGCGTGACAGACCGTGACTTTGCGCTAGTCAGTCGCTTTTTAATGAAAGTGACTCCAGAGTGACTCGCCATGAGTCAGAATGCCAAATGAAGCAAGCCCATTACTTTGATAGTTGAGTCTCTGTTATTGTGAGACATGGCTAGACAGTTTTCTGAAGTGGCGCCAGGGCTCCAGTGAAAATGGAGTCCCATGGCCATCAGCCAATCACGTAAACTCACCGTTGTGTGCTCCACAGGGCGCGCATACAAATTAAATTCAACATTCAATTTGGCAACGTCAGAAAACAAGTAATGCCCCAAGACTGACGCTATTGTTGAGTTGACAGCGGCACACGCCAGTTCATTTAAGCTTGGCGATTGCTTTGTTTGGAAAAAGCCATCGGATGGACTTAACATCCTGTCTTTGTCGTTTGTAACACGTAACTGATCCGAAGTCACACTTCTGTTTGCTATTTTTCAGAAACTTGAGCCCTGAAAGCAGGCCCGGAAGGCTCATTAAACGATGCTGCGGTGCCGAGCTGTGACGTCTAACGACTCAACACAACACCGGTAATGGCCACACTATATACCATCGCTATAGTAGCGCTCTAGCTATACTAGCACGATGACTAGAGCAATAGGGGGCCCACCTCCACCAGCTTCACTATGTTGAGGTGGTCCAGCTTCTTCAGGATGGCGATCTCCTGATACACTCTCTCCAGGGGGCCCAGGATCTTGGGCTGTTGGCCCAGGGCGGCTTTGGGTCCCCTTGGAGGTGGACGACCTGCCGGACACGTGCACGAACACACACACACAAACACGCACACAAACACGCACAAGCGCACACACACAAACACGCACAAGCGCACACACACACAAACACACGCATATACACATGTGTGCACACACACACATACAAACACACACGTAATTACATTTCTAAGATAGATGAAATACCAAAATATTTAAACTGTTCAAAGTTGAAGGCACAGAGTCAAACGCAATAGAATAACAACAGAATAAAACATTAACAGAATAGAAAAGTATATAATAGAATAAACATACGTGGAAAACCACATTGTTTAATCAGCCTCTTCTTGGATACCATCTTCATGGCCTGGAAGAGAGGGAGAGAAGGAGAGAGAGAGAGCAAGAGTGAGACAATTTTAAAGTGAGAGAGCAAGTGAGACTTGACAATTCAGACTTGTAGAAGCTGACAAGACACATTGTTTAACCCCACTGATAAATAACCATGGGATAATGCTTCCACCAAACTCCCATTAAAACCTCGGGCGGTGGGGTTATTTGAAGAAACACAACCAATAATTAGGGGCCAGTATCATCCTCTTCCATAGCAAGATGAACTCATTGGAAAACAGTCAGACAAACTCCAGACAAACCTTTGAATGAGCTATGACTCACTGAGAACAGTATTCAACAAACAGCTGTGGTTCATGAGTGTTTGTTAGGTAAGGAGTGTTTGTAATATCCATGTCAATGGACTGAGGCAAAAGATCTAAATTAAAAAAACACTTTTGAGTTGCCATGCACAACAGAGGATGGGAGTACATTTGTAAAGTACTCCTACTACTCAATAGTAGTACAATAGCAGTCAATAGTACATGCAACTGAAGCTATCCAATTTCACTGATATGATCTGAAAGACCCGGTTTGAAATGAATGAATGTTTATAGAAACCAGAAGCGCTATTCAGCTCAATAGAGCAAGGGCACTCAATGAAGATGGAAGCTCAACAGTGTGACTGGATTCTAACCGCGGCCTGTGTGCCTGCACAAGGCTGTATCTGAAACTCTAATTAAGACGTTACTACCATCGAACCAGTAAGAAACTTCCAAAATGCATTCTGTTTCAGTTTTAACAAACACTGTCTTCCCTACAGTTCAAATATTTGTATTGTCTTATTCCAATGCAAACTGATCAAATAAATGCTGCCAAGGTCACTGGTAAACTTTACTAATCCAAGCCATGGTTTCCTGTAAATAGATACTCCGTGAATGACATCGAATTAATGTAAGGTGTTAATGGTGACCCGTTAGTCTGGGCTAAGGCATGAGGAGGACATTTCGTTTCGTGAGAGGATAGGAAGAAATTAAGAAAAAAGAAGGATCTCAGAGTGTTTGCAGTTGAGTGAGTTTTTCCTACTGGATGAAGGCAAGTACCGGTAATACCAATCAGTGTGTGCCAGACAGCCAGAGGAATCGCGAAAGGCGGAAAATTATGTCTACACGCTGTCAGCGTTTACATTTTTTATTCTGACAGGCGTTATTATACAGCACGGGAGGACGGGCAAAGACTGTGTGACAGGTTGGAGCTGAGTCAGTCGGTCCAGATTAAAAAATTGAGCAGGACGTACCTCATCCTGAGTCTGCATGCACACTCTCCTCCATCAAAAAATGGCTGCCAGTACGTGGCATTACCGCAGCACCAAACCCTCACCGATCCAACACACCCAGAGTCCAACACCTTTTTTCGGAGGGGTGTCCTGTTGCCCTGCTGTTCCCATGGTTACCTGGCTATGTATGGCTCTGAGCGCTTATTGAGTAGGTGGCCTTAGCAGAAGGTAGCGCCACTCTCACTTACCCCCAAGGTGCGTGAAGTGTACGATATTACGAGGTGTATTCACCGGAGAATGTTTCCAGCTCAACTCGCCTCAAAGTGCAGAGTGCCACATAAGGACACCGAGTCATAGATTCTTTCCCACTCGCCCTCCTAAACCCCAGCCATGCCTTCCAGATTCATGGCCGCGAGCCAATCACAGGCTGCCGTGGTGTGTATATGTCTGTTTTGGTTGAGGAGGGCTAGCTCTTTGCGTACTGGCGTGGTTCCCCGGTGAATTACCTTGCGGCTGCTTGAAAGAGGACCGTTTTGCTTCGAATGAATAAACCGCATAGCCTCACATTTATGATGTTTATGTCTGTCCCCCTGAGCACCGGCCTTCTCTCCCTGACGACTCCTTTGGACCGGAATCAGTCATAAAGAAGGAGCCAGGAGATCTTTTTTGTTGTTGTTATGGTTTCCCCATCCCAAAACCAAATATGCTAATCCTTAAATGATACGCTCCGCCATGCTAAACGCGGTTAAATCAATCCAGCAGTAAAATTGACCTAAAAACGAGGCTAAGGACTACAAATACTAGTACAAATATAAGCCGATTAACAATGACGCATGACGTACCGCCCCACAACGCTGAATTATAAATCAAGTTAAGTATCTGTATATCCATTTATCACCGCAACAGGCTCACAGGAACCTGTTAGACGTCACCCAACTTAAACATTTGCAAGAGCAGGGATATACTGTAAACATTTCTGTGGCTCTAGTGACTAATCAAATCAAATCTTCCTAAATCCTCCCTTCTCTGAAAGGCGTCAAGAAAAAGTAAATACGAATGAGAAGGATTAAAGAGAATCAATTATTTAAAAAAAGATACACCTAAATGGTTTAATTATGATGAAAAAATAATAACATAATGAATGAACACTAAATAGTGAGATTTGTTTAGTCACATCACTTCTCTCTCGTTGACATGTACTATCTCTCGTGTGTGTGTGTGTACATTGACTAGCACAGTGGGTGAGGGTGTTGAGCCACTAATCAATACCGTGTGAATTCAACAGGCAGTGGCAGGAAATAGAATAACAAGCCATCCTCTCTTCCCAATGTGTACAACTTGGTTTGGTGAGGCTCTAACACTGCATGTGTAGAGTGCGCCTGTGTGTGTGTGTGTGTGTGTGTGTGTGTGTGTGTGTGTGTGTGTGTGTGTGTGTGTGTGTGTGTGTGTGTGTGTGTGTGTGTGTGTGTGTGTGTGTGTGTGTGTGTGTGTGTGTGTGTGTGTCTCACACCATTCAAACTGCCACATACAACGGTTTAGAAAGGGACTCAGAGAGCGGTGCCATTGAGGGTTTAAGTCGACAAATGGCTCCATTAAAGCACTCCATAAATATAATGGAATCTGAACAAAGATGGATTGAGTGTTACTGAGTGTCAGCCAAGCTGGCTCCTTAGTCCACCTGGGTGTTGAAGTCCTAGGACTGTGTAGTGCTTGTATAGTCTGTTATATATCTAACGGTTCAAGGTGTTAAACAAATTGCCAGACTGTCGCGTTGCACCACTAATGCTTCTACATGTTTGTGTGTGTCTACATGTGCGTGAAGTTAACGTGTTGCATAACTCAATACTGCTATGGGTTTAATGAATGTAGTTCTGAGCTGCTTCCCTCCACATTCCAACGACGTTGACAGCCCAGGGGGTCTCAGCTGACCCCTCTGACCCCCAGATCACTAATGAACACATGACTGTATTGAGGCGCAGTGGACACTGGCTTACACTACAGACGGCTCAGATGATGAGAGCAAAGCGAGGATTCTGTTCATAAAGATCCCACAGGGAGGAGGGTGAACTGTGCGTGCTCTCTCACAGCTGGACATCAACTTATCCACTTAAGATACACACTCAGATCTCTGTTTCCGCACACATTCGCCAATTTTCTTCCGGCAGAATATGTTGAGAGGCGTTGTTAATTACTCAATCAACTTACATAATATTTGTCGTCTTCTTCGTTGTAGGCGAGTTTCACCACACCGTAGGAACCCTGCAAGTACAAAGAGATTCCTGGTTACATGATGAACAGCATATTGGCATTTTAGCTGCTGGCATGACCCTCCAAACTTTGACGTTTACCTTCAAAGGCAAGTAAAACAGTTTGCATACCGTTAGTAGTCTAACTCTAAAAGGACAAGCCATTCAAGTGAATTGATATGCTAATCAAAGGTTTGATAAGACCATCAAGTCCACCATCAACCAAACTTGATTATTTTGCATCAAATCTTTAATTTACTTCATAGTTACATAATTTTAAATAAAGTTGTGTTATCTTGAATACATTCCATACAAAATAGAGCTCTTTCAGAGAGCGTAAAAGCAGGGAAGAGACGGGGCATTGTTTCACAGTACAGTTTGTTCTGCTATACTCCTATGGAGCACTTGACTACCACTGCTAAAAAAGAAACAAAATCTATAGCTACTCTTTTGAAACTCGCAACTGCTGTGCAGAAAGAGCAGTTTCACAGATCTGTGTTGAGTTGATCCAATATTGATCGTATGCTTCGGTTGTTTTCAGCCTCAGCAGTGAGTCACTTTGGATAAAAGCCCCTGCCAAATAGCTGAATGCAAATGAGCAGATTTGCAGTTCTGTTTTCAGAAGTCAGTCCTGTAAGTTTTCCTTGTCTGCTTCAGGCAGAGGAAAATACATTTGGGACAACCCAAGTGAGTCGCAAAAGCATCGGAAAATGGTTACGATGTGAAGACAATTTCACCTGACCTCCGATTGCCTCCAGGGATCACGATGTGCTGATGAGGTCACACAGAACCGACATATCTCCTCAAGTCATTTAAAACCACTTGCTTTTGTCATTACCGCTCCATACAAAGTGCCGGCGGCAGCACTTTGCACAGGGTTAAATCAATCCGTGGCGCTCTCACCTTTCCGATCTCACTCTGGAGCTTGTACTGGTTCAGCTGGATACAGTCCTGCAAGGGGGGAACACAGAGGTGGACAGGTTGGCACCGTGGACCAAAGAAGACCACCGTGGATCCAGCATGAGAAGGAACCCTTTCCACCCTGCCGACAGAACCAGGGCCATGGCGCCCTCTACTCCTGCAACGTCTCCCCGAGCCACAGCACCACATCGACCAGGGAGACGGAAATACACTCTGGTAAAAGGAACAAAATGTTCCATATGTGTGGGTTCTCTGTGTATGTGATGAAAACATATGTGTTTGTGTGTGTGATGTGTGTGTGTGTGTGTGTGCGCGCGCATGCTGCGGGTCATTTCAGAGATGCTGCCAGCGATGCAGTGGGTAGATTTCTGTTTGCAGTCTTCAAATCCATTTGTGTGCTTCTGTTTAATTGACTGATTTGCAGCTCCATGGCAACCGCAGCGCTAGATCAGAGAGTATGGAACACAGCAGTGGGACATAGCAAGAGAAGGAGAGAGCCAGACAGAGGGAGATACAGACAGAGAGAGACAGACAGAGAGAGAGACAGACAGACAGACAGACAGACAGAGAGAGACAGACAGACAGAGAGAGAGAGAGACAGACAGAGAGAGAGACAGAGAGAGAGAGAGACAGACAGAGAGAGAGACAGACAGAGAGAGAGACAGACAGAGAGAGACAGACAGACAGAGAGACAGAGCCAGACAGAGGGAGATGCAGACAGAGAGAGACAGACAGAGAGAGAGACAGACAGAGAGAGAAAGACAGAGAGAGATGCGGACAGAGAGAGATGCGGACAGAGAGAGAGAGAGAGAGAGAGAGAGAGAGAGAGAGAGAGAGAGAGAGAGAGAGAGAGAGAGAGAGAGAGAGAGACAGAGAGAGAGACAGACAGAGAGACAGACAGACAGAGGGAGATACAGAGACAGAGAGAGAGAGATACAGACAGAGAGAGACAGAGACAGACAGAGAGACAGACAGACAGAGAGAGAGAGACAGAGACAGACAGAGAGAGATACAGACAGATAGGCGAACAGAGAGAGAGAGAGAGAGAGAGGAGACAGAGAGAGATACAGACAGAGAGACAGACAGACAGAGAGAGATACAGACAGAGAGAGAGACAGACAGGGAGAGAGACAGAGACAGACAGAGAGAGAGACAGACAGAGAGAGAGACAGAGACAGAGAGAGTGAGATACAGACAGAGAGACAGCCAGACAGAGAGATAGAGACAGAGAGAGAGATACAGACAGAGAGACAGACAGACAGACAGAGAGACAGAGACAGACAGAGAGAGATACAGACAGACAGACAGACAGACAGACAGACAGACAGAGACAGACAGAGAGAGAGATACAGACAGAGAGACAGACAGACAGAGAGAGACAGAGACAGACAGAGACCGAGAGAGCCAGAAAGACTGAGACAGAGAAAAATAAAGAGAGAGAGACAGAGAGGGAGACAGACAGGCCGAGACAGAGAAACAGAAAGAGAGAGATACAGACAGAGAGACCGACAGAGATAGATAGAGACAAATATAGACAGAGACAGACAGACAGACAGACAGACAGACTGAGACCGAGAGACAGACAGGGACAGATGGGAGTTTGGAACCCAGCTGGACATAACGGCAGGAGAATGAGTTATATAAAGAGTGACAGCCTCAGCAGTTGGAGAAGTGGTGGGTTGTTTGGGTGGACAGTTGGGTGTTTAAAATTGCAGGGAGAAAATAAACCAGAGGAAGTAATGGATTTTTCCAATTTTTGCTACCAGGAAAAAGTAATAAGAGACAGAAATGAAATGGTGACAGAAAATTGGTGGAATGAAATTTGGAGAAGGGAGAGATTTTTTTTATTTTATCCTGAAAACGACTTTTCAAACACTGCAGGAGAGGGGGAGACAGAGCAACTGGACGGAGAGAGAGGAAGAGGAGGAGAGAGGAATGGAGAAATACCGAGATACAGAGTGAGAGAGAGAGGGGATGGAAGAGGAGAGAGAAAAAGAGAGAGAGCAAGAGGGCGTGAAAGAGAGCGAGCGAGGGAGCAGTAAACAGAGTGTCACGTAGAAAATGGATTGGGTAAGTGGCCTCATCATTTCAGTTGGTGATATCTGGAGGCACTGCTCAGCTTCAACACGTTTACCAGGGGGATATGCATGGGGAGCAAGCCTGTTTTGGCTGTCAGTTTGTCCACACCCTGCAAAATCGGTTCCAACTCCACCCTCACCAAATCACAACACACCCCAGCTCCACTCATAATCATCGATGGATTCCCAGTACCCTTCTCCTCCAAAGTCAAGACCCTCGGCGTCATCCTGGACAACACCCTCTCATTCGCACCCCATATTCACAACATCACCCGGACTGCATTCTTCCACCTCCGCAACATCGCCAGACTCCGCCCATCACTGACCCAATCCAGCACTGAAATCCTAGTTCACTCATTTGTCACATCACGCATAGACTACTGCAATGCCCTCCTCACCGGACTCCCCACCAAACTCAACAACAGACTGCAGATCATTCAGAACTCAGCCGCCCGGATCATCCCCCGCACCAAATCATCTGACCACATCACCCCTGTCCTCATCCAACTTCACTGGCTCCCAGTACACTACCGCATCCAATACAAAACCCTACTCCTCACCTACAAAGCTCTCCACAACCTAGCCCCCAGTTACCTCTGCGAACTCCTCCAAGAATACACTCCCTCCCGCTCCCTCCGCTCAACCTCTGCTGGACTACTATACTATATATCCCCACATCACGACTCATGACAATGGGTGCCCGGTCATTCAGCTGTTCAGCACCCAGGCTCTGGGACTCCCTCCCCCCACACATAAAACAGTCAGACACCATTACAACCTTCAAGTCACAACTCAAAACTCACCTGTTCAAACTCGCACACAACGTCTAACTGATCACTGTCTTGATTGTTTGTTTGTTTTGTCTTGTTTTTTTTTTCCACATTGTCTTGTTTTTAAATGATTTATGATGACTTGATGCTCTGTAAGGTGACCTTGGGTGCCTTGAAAGGAGCCTCTAAACTAAATGTATTATTAATAGTAGAATGTGACGTTATTTCAAAGAACGACTCCTGATTTTCTCCTTCATTCATTTCTCACCTCCTGTACAATTTTCTATTGGCATTCTTAATTAAATTCTTGACTACAAAAAGACCAAACCCCATCATTGAAGCCCTACCAATACGCTGGTCCTTCTATATTAGAGATATGGCAGACCAAGATATTGCCCGAGCTTAACTACCAATAAAGGCGGTGCGATTCGAGATACTCATTGGCGGGGGCTGTCTGAAATTCCCCCGTGCACCTCCGTCACACTCCAACGCACCAGCACTAAAAGTGTGGATGAGTCTAGAGACACACAAACACACACATATTATCTAAGAGACGTGGGATGCAGCAGGTGGAGGTTGACCGTGACAGAGCCGCTCGATAGAAGAGCGAGGAGATTACGCAAGGCAACGTCTGCGCGTCGTGAACGAGTCCTCTTCCCTGATGCTGCAGACCGGGGCTCGTCAGCCAAGGGAAGTTCAGGAGAAGGACAGCTCGGAATAAACGGACGGGGGCGTGCACACAGGCGGGAGAAAGGAACAGTGTGTAAGAAAGAAAGAAAGAAAGAAAGAAAGAAGGAAAGAAGGAAAGAAGGAAAGAAGGAAAGAAAGAAAGAGGGAGAGATTTAGCTGGTGTCCTGGAGGGAGATTTAGGGGGGTGCCGAGAGTGAGAGGGAAGGGGGACTGGGATAGATGAGTTGGTGAAGGAGGGAGGGAGGGAGGGAGGGAGGGAGGGAGGGAGGGAGGGAGGGAGGGAGGGAGGGAGGGAGGGACCAAGACAAAGAGACTTGGTGGGGAAAAGAGAAAAAGAGATAAAATGTGAGGAGAAATGAAGAAGAGGAGATACGAGAATAAAAGGAAAGAGCAGAGAGGAAGGGGTGCTGGAGGTCCAGAGTACTGTCTTGTTAACTTAGCGCTGCCGCTAATACTCTGTCAAGCCTGATGGATGAGTGCCACATCGGCTAGCAGCCAGCCTCGAGGACGGACGGACGACACACACACACACACACACACACACACACACACACACACACACACACACACACACACACACACACACACACACACACACACACACACACACACACACACACACACACACACACACACACACACAATCCTCCAGCTACAAGCGCACACACACACACACACACACACACACACATTCAAACAATTTAGCCATAGGCTGTCTGTGTGCACGCACACACACAACATATATTGTGTGCACTACACAACCCCCCCCACACACACACACACACACACACACACAAACACACAATCCTCCAGCTACAAGTGCAGACACACACACACACACGTACATTCACTCACACTCAAACAATTTAGCGATAGGCTGTCTGCGTGCACGCACACACACAACATATATTGTGTGCACTACACAACCCACACCCACACACACACATACACACATACAGCCTATTTGGCAAGGAATGGAAAAATGGTTTTCTGGGGCCTTAATAAATCTCCAGATTGACCACAGCATGGAGTCAGATGGATGACTCCTCCCCTCTGGCTCCACCCAAGGACAGCCTGACCCCAACACACACACACACACACACACACACACACACACACACACACACACACACACACACACACACACACACACACACACACACACACACACACACACACACACACACACACACACACACACCTCTACCTCCCTTCGCCTCCTCAATTTCTCTTCTGAAACTCGGGAATGTCACACACAACCTTTTCTGGATGCAGGATTTTCATGACACGATTAATCAGAAGATCTTACTTCAAATTTCTATGTGACTGTTGATATTAAGAAATAGATGAGGATGGCGCAGGGTATTAATGGTGGTGGCATATACTGGTGTCTATAGTACACACCTCAAGTGTTGCATGCATTTCCAACACTGGATAATAATATCACTGATTTCAAAATCTGTTATTGAAAAATGTATCTACTAATACATTTTGTTTGGGTATTGTTTTGTTAGACAACCACCAGGGATTAACAACTGAGTCAATATAGATGAATCCCTATAAAGATAGAGGAATGGAGGGCTGTAGGAGATTGGGTCAAACAGGTCAAAGAAGACTGATTTGAAAACACTGATCCACATGGTCAGTTATTATATTTCATAATCCTCACCGCACACACATCGATGAATGGCTGTTTTGAGGCTCATCCTATCCTCCCACACGGACTTACATTCATGCCGAGAGGAGGAGGAGTACGTTTGACAAAGGAAGGGAGATTATAGATGTGTGGACAGACACACACACAGAAAGAGATACATGAATGGATCTGAATTTGTATTATATTGTATTGTATTTTTGGACAATTTCCTTATTACAAAAATAAATGTAAACTATTATTATTTCGTATCCTATGTGGTACCCTATTGTAGCTTAAGCTTATCTTACTGCATCTGAAATGGTCTGCTTTGGCAATGTTAGAGCAATTTTTCCAGCCCTTTGAATATTGAGGGAGGGGGAAAGAGTGAGAGAGGGAAAGAGTGAGAGAGTGAGAGGGAGTGAGAGAGAGTGAGAGAGCCTGCTCCCTGACCATGTGAATCTATAACGCTGTCTCACAGCGCCTCTTTAGGGGTCTTCATGGTCTCAGGGTTGTAACCCCCTTTTACGGCGTGGTCAGACAACATTTGGTTGTGTTCCCCTACGGCTCACTCTTCAAATTGCATTTTCTTCAGGAAACACAGGAGCCGGGAGCCAAATAGGATTTGCGCCGAGTGAAATTCAGTTTCGACCCGGGAGAAACCGAGACGAAAGAGAAGCAAACTGCCATTTCACAGCTGAGCGCCACTCCCGCAAGGCTCGTTTTTCTCCACTTCTCGTTCCTCCTCGACCGGTCTTTATGCGCCTGTCAGAGCTCTCTCCCCCCCCTCTCTCTCTCTCTCTCTCTTCGGCAGCCCCAGAGGGTCTCAGGGCAGAGCTGTCTCCCCAGGTCTCGGAGCAGTCAGGCGCTGTTAGCGTAGCGCCGCGGCGGTCGGTTGGAGCCGTGTTTGTGACGGACCTGGCAGCGCGTTGCGGTAATCTGCGGAAGGGGTCGGCGGAGGTCACGGCAGGCTCACCGGCCGAGCCAGGGTCTCTGCAGTCGTTGTGCCGCAAAGACAGCAGGAGAGGCTGCATCTGACGCATGTGGAACAGCGCTGCGTATAATGTGATGGGATGTTTATCGTGTATGGTCCTGCTTGATTCATCATCTTTAAATCTATTAGGTTATAGGATTGACTCTTTAGGATCACTCATGTTGAGCCTGAGAGTTTACTATGCTTACACGCAAGCAAGTGGGTGTTCACGCGCACGCATGCGCATGCTCACAGGAGTTGCAGAGACACGCATGCGCACGTGAGGGTGCACAGTTGAACACACACACACACACACACACACACACACACACACACACACACACACACACACACACACACACACACACACACACACACACACACACACACACACACACACACACACACACACACACACACACACACACAAGGATTAGCCAACCCTGATTCATTAAGTGATGCCTGCTTAAGCACATCCCGAGTCGCATTAATGTGCCGCCCTAATCTAACAGTATTTTAATATCCTTGAGATAAAAACTATCCGAGGGGGGAAATGACCAGAACACGCAGTCCCTGGTCAATGGCCTGATCTAAACAGACCAACCGAGGGTGATCACGATAAAGTACATTTGAGCTATCAAGTAAAGTTAATTGATAGCACTTTCTCTCTCACTCTTTCACTCACCCTCGCATCTCTCCTTCTCGCTCTCTCTCTTAACAATTTGAAGGGGCTATTTTCATTATTTTATACGAACATGTTATAAGACGAAATCAATATCCTCCTACACTCCATGTCCTTAATGATTATTAACGAGAAACCATTAGTACCTCATCCGGGTAACGATTACAAGCCTCCCCTTGGTAACGCTCACTAGCCCCACCTTGGTAACGATTATCACCTGGGTAACGATAATTATCATCACCTGGGTAACAGTCATAAACCTTACCTGGATATCGATGGCTAACGTCACCTTGGTAACAGTCATGAACCTCATCTGGGTAACGTTTACTAACGTCACCTTGGTAACAGTGGGGAACCTCACCCTGGTAACGATTACTAACGTTGCCACGGTAACAGCCGTGAACATCACCTGGGTAACGTTTACTAACGTCACCTTGGTAACGGTGGGGAACCTCACCCTGGTAACGATTACTAACGTTGCCACGGTAACAGCCGTGAGCCTCACCTTGGTAACGTTTACTAACGTCACCTTGGTAACGGTGGTGAACCTCACCTGGGCGTCAGAGATGGACACGCGCTTGGACTCCACGGTGGGCCGGCGGGGGGCCGTGCGGTGGGAGGCGGCGTGCCCGGGCCCCCCCTGGTGCATCCCCCGCTCCTGCAGCGACAGCTTCCTGCCCGTCAGCTGGGGTCTAGGCGGGGGGCCCTGGCCCTTCCTCCTGGCCGCCGCCGCCGCCGCTCCGTTCTTCAGGCCGTTGGCGCCGGGCGTCGTCGACGGCGGGGGCGGGTCGCACGCCATCAGCGCCGCCATGACATCGGCGAGTTCGCCGGTGCGCTCGTCCGCCGAGTCGCCGAGGGGGGCGGGATCACTGGCCCGCCGGCCGCACCCCGGGTCGCCGCTCATCGCTATGACGACGGGGAGAGGAGGGGGAGGGGGAGGAGGAGGAGGATCGGGGGAGGAGGGGGAGAGGCGAGAGGGAGGAGGCGGAGGGGAGAGCCTAGGGGAGGGCAGCCCAGCAGCATCAACGTGGGCGGGGGTCTTCCCTGGGGGTGGAGGCGCCTAGTGCCTGGGGGAGACTGGAACACAAGAGGACACAGACACACGGGTTATGGTCTCATCGCCTCTCGCCGGGCTCTGACCAATGGCCGCTATAACTAATAGCAGCGTTACATACCTATAGATCAAGGTGCTTCTCAATGATGTCCTTTCGAAACCACTCGGTATAAATTGTTTTACAAATGGATTAGCCTTAAGCAAGTTCCAACAATTCTTTCTACTCTTTCTTCTAACCCTAGCCCTAACCCTCACCCTAGTTCGGACCTGTATGTCCCAACACCACAGTAATCGTAGAGTTAGGTCAGATAGACAAGGAGGCAGCGGATGAATCCTCCATCCGGCCGCTGGGTAAAGTAACTCTCGCCAGACCAAACACCAAAGCCAGGGTAATGAAACCATGTCTGGTCCCTGCAGGGTTCATTCTTCTCC
Organism: Gadus macrocephalus; assembly: GCF_031168955.1. Classification (NCBI taxonomy): domain Eukaryota; kingdom Metazoa; phylum Chordata; class Actinopteri; order Gadiformes; family Gadidae; genus Gadus; species Gadus macrocephalus. The sequence goes on along the minus strand of NC_082388.1, from coordinate 21,282,814 downwards.
ATGCCTCTGATGCCCTGTGTGTATCACCTTCTAAATGTGTTACCGTGAACAGACGCACAAATTGACAGGCAGACATACACACACACACAAACACATGCGCTATACAAGCACACACGCAAGGTGGTTGTGATATTAGCCTCCTTTTTTTAGTTGTGTGTATGTGTACATTCACACATGTGTGAGTGTGTCTGTGAAAGCATTTGTGCCTGTGTATGTGTGTGTGCTCCCGTGTCACCCGTTTGTGTGTGTGTGTGTGTGTGTGTGTGGGTGTACATGCACATACGTGTGACTGTGTCTGTGAAAGCATTTGTGCCTGTGTATGTGTGCGCTCCTCTGTTTGTATACCTGTTTGTTGGTGTGTGTGTGTGTGTGTGTGTGTGTGTGTGTGTGTGTCCATGATATATCCATCAATGTATTGCAGTTCATGTATGCGCCCATGTGTTCTGTGTTTGGTGTTTGTCAATGTATGCATACCAGTGTGTGTGTGTACTCGTGTGTATGCACACACACACACACACACACACACACACACACACACACACATACTTGCAGCGACACACGTAAGCGCTTGATTGTAACAGCTCGCCACTTAATTCATGTGTTTACCGCGATTTGTTTATTGCGCCTTTTTGTTTATCGCGGGTTCCTCCTTTTATCTCCCGTGAATCTCTCTCTCCGCAGCCGGTGGCGGCAGCAGCTGAGCTCGTAAGTGCGTGGGTGGGAGGAGTGTATCAAAGCACTCTGTGGCCCAGCTGGCCGGCCCAGGTAGCGTTCCACACATTCCCAAAAACAAAAGAGATGCAGATAAGTGGCATACCGTTGGTATGTCGCCACTTATCTGCATCCCTTTTTCGAGTGGAACGGTATGAAAACGATCCACTCAACACGGAGCGGAGGGGATAGAGAGCTTCGAACGACGAGCTGGAGTTGGGGGGGGGGGGGGGGGGGGGGGGTGTATAGAAGTAGAGGCCGGGAGGTGGGGGTGAGGGTGGTGGCGCTGGAGGGATGGGATGGGATGGGAAGTGATAACAACGATACACACGGAGATCCGAGCAGCGCATGTTGTTGAACTGCAGCCAAAGCCATCCGTCTCAAGAGACCAGAGGTAAATGGGCCACTTGCTCAGGCTTTTCCCTGAAATGAGTTGTGGGCAAAAACACGCCCTGCCAGGTATTACAACATAAAAGCAACTCTCATTTTGTTGGCAGTGGGTCCATAATGGTTAAATTAGGTATTTTTCCCATATGTGCAGCCTTTGTTTGATATCAGTTGAAACAAAAAGGGTAGGCAGACACACACAACAACGCAACAGTTTGACATATGAGCAGACTGGCACTAAAGCCATCCCCCGTGTCGATATAAACACCATACAGACGAAGATGCATGAAGCTGTCTCTGCCTGCTTAATGACTATGTTAATGTGACAGGATGCATAAAACACATGCACACAGACACACACACACAATGACTTATGCCCATATGCCCCCCCCTGGGGGAGGGGTGCTGATGGTACTAGAGATCAGGGCTGGATCACTGCTGTACGGTTGTAAATAATCATACTAACATCATCTGGGGCGTGAGTGTGTGTGTGTGTGGTTGTGCATGTGCGCGTGTGTGTGTGTGTGTGTGTGTGTGCATGAGGGAGGCAGACAGACTTACAGTAATGTGTTGCTTCTTTAGTATTGAATTTAACCACTTGCTAGTCTTGATCAGAGTAGAATGTGTAATGCAACACTCATAGTTGCCCATGGCTACCACCCATTGTCTGATGGAGTCATTCGACTTGATGCACACACACGCACACGCACACGCACACGCACACGCACACGCACACCCACACACACACCTCAACGCTCCACTGCTCAAATTAGTGATTTGACCGATCAATATAAACGAGTTCATCCTGAGAAAGGTATTTTATTTGAAGGCAACGGAGCGAGAAGGTATTTTATTCATGATGGATGTCTTAAAACGTTGGCCAGTAAACATGACCATTTGTTTCCTCCGATAATAGAAAACATCCTTTGCTGTTATAAAAATATTTTTTTCTTCGCAGCAGTATTCAGCCCCGTTTCAAACCGGTCACACATAAATAACGGCCCTGTCATCACAGATCACACTATATCGATTGTAGACTGCAGTGCTCACTGAGCATGTATCATACTTTCACACTTTGACACATTACTCCATACGGTTGACAAATTACATCTTCCCTGGTCAAGGTCCACGGAAGAATAACATGACGCGGCTTAACAACTGTGCTTGCCATTCAGAATGCTATGCTACGCTAACACGATTCCACTCTGAAGGAACCGCAAGGCCTATTATATCAAAATATTAGACGATTTGAACAGCGGTATGAATAATATAAATAAAGCTCAACGGCCGTACACCAAAGTATATGTAAAAAGCTTTTCTCGATCCATCTATCATATTACTAGTAGTTGCAGGAGCAGAAAGAGTTCTGAAAGCAGGTTTATCAGAATTATATTGCAACATTTGTTCAATCAGAAGATCACCTCAAACAAGAGGGACATCAATTTGGGTATTAAAATATAAACACAGCTTGTGCACAACACTGATGAAAAGCACGAAGCCAAATCAATCATACTAAAAGAATAGGCAAGCTTTCCCCTTAATTAAGCTGGCAGATTCAATAAAGGGGCCATTATTTTTAAATGCAGAGAAATGATTGCTTCTGGAACAAAAACATCTAATTGGGTCATTTCTTGTTACCTTTAGAAAAGCACAGGGAAATAAAGTCTCTTCCAGCGATGAATTCAAGTTATCAACGTTTGCCAGCCTTTATTCCCTGCAGCTGTCTGGAACAAAACCCGGCTGCGACCTCGCCCAAGTGATTAAATGACTCATGACTTGAGTTGGGAGAGAAGAAAGAAGAAGAGATGAGAGTCAGCACCAAGGTCGGGCATTTTGCGGGCCTCATGCCAGAAAATATGTGGGCCGTCGCTTCTCTTGACAAACATGTTTTGTTTTCTTCTTTCCGTGCACACCGGGGAGGAAGCGGTTAACGTTTTACGTCGGGAACGAAACGTAGGCCGGAGGAAATCGATTTTGCAAGAGGGTGGGCTGTTGTACGTGGGAAAAACCTTGAATTTCAAGGTTACTGCCGTCTCAAGATCCGTTCTAGCCTCTTCCTCTTGAAAGGAGCCGCTGTGCCTCGTGTGATGTGTGACGGTGTAGGCGTTTGATTAGCAGCGTGGGTGACATTAAGAAGGCCAGAGCCGATGTGATCAACACAGTACATATCGACGAGAGCTCTGTTCCAGAGCCGATGATCAGAGCTCGCGTTGATCGCACGGCAGGGGACATCCTAATGTGTCCTGTTGTCACCTCTAAAACTATAATCCTGGACACTTAACTGAAGGTGTTCAAATACTTACAGTTTACAGTAGGGAGATACCGACAACACCGACCTAGCTGCTAAACGGGTACGCAAATCTAAAGCAAATAAGGGAAAGACAAACTCAGTACCATAGCGACAAACAGCTTTGACACTAACCATTGAGGAAACCATTGGATCAGGTTTGCAAATAATAACCCTGTGGGGATTCGCAATGCAATGGGTGATCGTTCAAAGGCCAGGCCAGGAAATTTCAGAATTAAAGTCTTGTTAGAGTCATGAGATATTAATGATCGATTAAATGTTCTGATTCATCAAACAAAAACGAAACATCCATCATGACAAAAAATGCAATCATTTGTATTTTTCAACCAATATATTATTGGAAATTGTCCACCTCTTAATGATGCATCTATGGATGCTGGTGAGAAAATTCAAATGAAAAAGGTAGTTATATCACGTCCCATTGGTGTAGCTGGGAGGGGAATTACCACCACCGAGATGGTCACCTGTAGCTCTAATCCCTCTGCCCCTTTAATTCAATCCCATGGATAATCCGGCCAATGGAGGTGATACACCGGTCACCCTCATCCCTGAGACTGTTAAACGCTCCTCTGGCTTCACATGAACCTGAATAGGACTGGCACACACGCGCATTCACACTTCTAAACCTCGAGATATAAATACTCTAAATACCAGATTACACAGGATACTGTTCCTCAGCGATGCAAACTCCTGCCCAGTTTTACAACTCCTCTTTACTTACTCTCCGACCGGGGCTGAAGCTCTGCCATGACTGCTGGACGCTTGAAGGACTTCCCTCCCCAAGAAGCACAGAGCCCGGGTGCAAGACCTACTGAGGAGGACGGAGCTCCAGGAGTCCAGCCTCAAGGCAGGCAGGCAGGCAGACAGACCGACACGCAGGCAGACAGGCAGGCAGCCAAGAGGCACACCTGCTCTCTTCTTTGAGTCGGGCGACAAATCCGGGAAGCGTTCAGCCTAGGGGGCGGAGCTAAGGACTCCGCGGGCGTGCACACACACACACACACACACACACACACACACACACACACACACACACACACACACACACACACACACACACACACACACAGTGTCCTGCAGCACCACTTCTTACACAACAATCTGCTTTGTTTCGGCTCCTCCAAACCGTCCTGTACATCCAGTGCTGTTCCATTCACAGCAGTAATGACATGTCACGCTATACAGAGGAGAGGGAGAGGGAGGTGGGGGAAGGTGTACCTGTGCCATATAATCCTGTCGCCGGGGGAGATTGCAGAGCCCCCGTGTGGAATGGGTTTCCGTGAACCACCACCACCCACCACCACCACCACCCACCACCACCACCACCCCAGTCCTTCATTTCCACCCTCCGATGGGTCCCCCAGAAGCAGGCAGGTAAGCCTGATCTCCGCCGTCTCGCTCTGTCCCCGGTCCATCAGAGCCCCTTGACACACAACTAGCACGTCCACCGACCTGGTGTACAGAATCTGCTCCTGGGATTCAGCTCATCCAATTGACTAGGTATGAAGTCTGTATAATTCTACTTTTGAAATCGCTTCCAGATGAAAACATTTCCTAAAAGAATCTTGGTACAGATGACAAAAACAAAGAGAATCGTAATTGAAGGGAACCAGGTATGAATCAACAAATAAGGCTAGTGGCAGAATTGTCACACACACACACACACACACACACACACACACACACACACACACACACACACACACACACACACACACACACACACACACACACACACACACGGTAGACGAGTAGGCCCTCACGAATAAATGACGCTATAATGAAGGAAATAATCTACTTATAAATCCAATCAACAGTGCTCCAGAAAATCGATGCATCATCCGATCCATAGACAATATCTCTAATGGTTTTATGTTAATGTAATTATTACTAAAATTACCTAATATTTCCTCACAAACAATGACCCAGTACCACTGAGTACACCATTAGTAGCTCACACATGTCCTGTCCTCCTCACACAAAGGAAAAAAACTGGATCAGCCTGGAGCAGAGACAGAGAGGTTTAATGAGAGAGTGAATATGGCTCATCAATGTGATGCCAGACTCAATGGCCCAAAGAACAGAACCAGAAGCAGAACGGTAGTAACCAGAGGCAGTGCTGTATTAACTACAGGCAGAGCTGTAGTAACTAGAGGCAGAACTGTAGTAACTAGAGGCAGAACTGTAGTAACTAGATGCAGAACTGTAGTAACTAGAGGCAGAACTGTAGTAACTAGAGGCAGAACTGTAGTAACTAGAGGCAGAACTGTAGTAACTAGAGGCAGAACTGTAGTAACTAGAAGCAGAACTGTAGTAACCAGAGGCAGTGCTGAATTAAGTGTGTGTGTGTGTGTGTGTGTGTGTGTGTGTGTGTGTGTGTGTGTGTGTGTGTGTGTGTGTGTGTGTGTGTGTGTGTGTGTGTGTGTGTGTGTGTGTGTGTGTGTGTGTGTGTGTGTGTGTGCCGTGTGTGTGTGTGTGTGTGTTGTGCGACACATGACACACACTCAGGGAGGGACGCCGTTCTGACTCCTGTTGCGCTCTGGGCTTGACAAAAGGTCAGCCGGAAAACTCAATCTCTTCTCAGCCGTCTTCTCGTATCAACAACAGCACTGGTTAAGCCTGACTCATCTCAATCTGTCCACCTTTACAGACACCACCGCCCCTCTGCTAAGAGGACTGCTGCAGATTGTATGGAAACACAGATAGACACGTTTCTATTGGTAGACCTGTTAACAAATGAGCAAAGGAGGACATAACGATGATTTTACTTGTTGGGTAGGCGGACAAAGACCATCAAGCATCTGATCAATGCATGAACAGATTTCATAGTAAATGTTATATTTATAAATGTGAAAAAAATTTATGCAGCACACATCTGTATTTCGTGTTAACATCCAACTGATTACAATCTCTGGCCTGGTCTGTTAAAAATGTGCTTTATAGCCTGGGGTCATTTTCATGAGTGTAAAAATGGGTATTATAAAGTTGAAACAGAATGGACAACTAGCTACTTACGGACTCAGTCGCTCTCTCGCCTTATTTTTTCTGACTGTAATGTCCAGTGCACACTCATCCAGCGACATGTTTGATTGAATAAGTGCTTTGAGACGGCGGCTGGGCCGAATCCAAGCGACAGCTCTGCCCCACTGCCTATTAACATACAGCTGTGAAAACAACAAATGTTTCAAGAGCACCCATTGTGGCGATGTATCAATTCAAGAGACTCCCTTTAGCCATCATCCACCTCTTCTTTATTATTTTTTTAATATTTTATTTTCCATTCACCTCTTCTTAAATTAATTGTTAAAGCAGAGGCTGCACTGGGCTGCCTGTCTCTTAGCCTCTCCGTCACTCTCTCCATCTGTATTCCTCTGTCTATCACTCTCTCTCTCTCTCTCTCTCTCTCTCTGTATTTGTATCTCTCTAAATTTCCAAATATCTGAATTTCCCTCTCTAATTGTCTCGCTATCTGTATTTCTATCTCTGCATCTCTGTCACTCTCTGTATTTCTTTCAATGTCATTCTTGGTTTCTCTCACTGTATCAGTATTTTCTCTCGCTGTCTCTCTATCTATATAACTCTCTCTCTCTGTGTTTTACTCTCCCTCTCTCTGTCTATCTTTCTCTCTCTTCATTTCTCACTGTCTCTCTATCTGAAGTACTCTCTCCGTCCCTCATATTCGTCTCTCCCTCTCTTTATTTCTCTCTCTGTATCTCTGTCACTCTATCCGTATTTTTTTCAATGTTTAATTCAATTTTATTTCTCTCTTTCTGCATCTGTATGTATCTTGCGCTGTCTCTGTACTTTTTGGCAGAAAATAAGTGTAGACGGCGCCGGAGCGAATGAGAAAGCACCCGGTCTCTCTCTGCTTTTGTCTCTGGAGTTGCAATTGAAATACCCGAGTATCGGAGAGAGGTTTCTGGCTAAAAGCGAAGGCATTCATGCACATAACATCCACAACAGCAGGAGCCGTTACACCTTTTCTCGGGTGTTTCATCATCCATCTCTTCCAGGCTCAGTCTGATTGCTAGCTGTTTCGTTAGGGAGAAGGCCGTAGAATTGGTAAAGAGATTCATTAAATCCAGCCCCGCGGATATCCACCTCTTTTACATGAGTCAAGCATTGACACCGTCACCCTCCTAAAGTTGTTCTCTGGGCTCTCAAATTGTCGAGCTCCATCCACTGGACCAATGCCAAGTTTTAAAGCAATTATATCCTATTATTCATAAAATTAGATTCCCCAAAAAAACAACTTGTTGACGATAACATGGCATTCAGTAGGGACTTCCATCCGCTTTTCCACAAACCATTTGACATTGACAGCAATTACGACAAATTACAGAACGCCATGTGGCAGTGGCGGCGGCGACCGCCCAGCTCCGACATCTCAAACCGCCAGTCACAGAAACGCCACTAGCAACTGCTGACAAGTCTGCGCTAACCAGATATACTGTAAACAGAACGCCATCTGCTCAGGCTCATCCCAGCGCACGCTCACAGTCTGCTGGGCCTTAATCTACAAGGGCTGCCATTGGATGTCCCCCAGCGTGGGCGTGTGTGTGTATATATTTTATATAAAAACCGAGGCTACACTGGCGTTTTAATCCAGGTCTTCCAGTGGAAAGGCTTTTAGGAGGAGCCTTGAAACAAGGGGTCAATGTTCGGGCGATGCAGAACAGAACCACTTCATGAATGTCAGGGTTATTTCAGATTCATTTCCAGCACCAGCCAATGTATCAGCCATTACATAGGATAGTGGTTTAGATTCCTTATGTTCAGCCATGTCAATAATAATAATACATTTTATTTGAGGGCGCCTTTCATAGCACTCGTCACCTTACAGGGCAGTGTTTAAAAAACAAAATCAACAATCATAACAAACGCAAGAACAAGATACATTGAAACAATTTACACAAGTGGGGTGAAATGGGTGGGAGACAATGAATTTGATTGAATATGTCAGTTTAAAAAGACGTGTTTTTGGACGGGACTTAAAAGTGGAGAGTGTCAGAGTTACGGATGTCAGGTGGGAGGGTGTTCCAGAGGTGGGGGGCAGATCGGCTGCGTGCCCTGGTCCCCATGGTGACCAGGCGGGCGGGTGGTACACTAGTGAGTCGAATGGAAGAGGAGGACCGCAGAGTGCGGGTGGGTGTGTTGGTGTGCAGGAGTTCACAAATGTATGAAGGGGCGAGGTTGTGGAGGGCCTTGAAGGTGAGGAGCAGAATCTTGAAATGGATGCGGGTTTTGACCGGGAGCCAGTGAAGCTGCTGAAGGACATGAGTGATGCGATTAAAGTGATGCGATTAATGGAGGGGGGTTCTGGTGATGATGCGAGCGGCAGAGTTCTGGACCAGTTGAAGCTTACGGATGGACTTGAGGGGGATACCAAAGAGGAGGGAGTTACAGTAATCAATGCGGGAAGTGACCAGGGTGTGAACAAGGATGGCTGTGCTATGGGGTGTGAGGGATGGGCGGAGGCGGTTGATATTGCGTAGATGGTAGTAGGCAGACCTGGTGATGTTATTGATGTGTGCTTGAAATGATAGTGTGCTGTCGAGGATGACACCCAGACTCTTAACCTGAGGGGAGGGGGAAACTGAGGTGTTATCGATAGTGATGGAAAAGCTGTCAGGTTTTGTCTGGGTTGATTTGGTGCCGACGAGGAGAACTTCTGTTTTATTGCTGTTGAGTTTGAGAAAGTTGCAGGTGAACCAGGTTTTTATTTCAGAGATGCAATCAGTAAGGGAAGAGGGCGGGAGAGTGGACGAGGGCTTTAGTAGAGAGGTAGAGCTGGGTGTCATCAGCATAACAGTGGAAATGAATGTCAAATTTGCGGAAGATATTGCCGAGGGGAAGGATGTAAATGATGAAGAGCAGGGGCCCCAGGACAGAACCCTGAGGAACACCTGAGGTGACGGGGGAGGGGATGGATTTAAAAGACTTTAGTTGGACAAATTGAGTATGGCCAGAAAGATAAGATGTGGACCAGTCAAATGGAGTGTCGGTGATGCCAATGGAGGATAGTCTGTTGAGGAGCGTGGTGTGACAGATGGTATCAAAGGCTGCACTCAGGTCCAGGAGGACGAGGATGGTGAGTAGTCCAGAATCAGCTGCCATAAGGAGGTCGTTGGTGATTTTGATGAGTTCTGTTTCAGTGCTATGGAGTAGGCGGAATCCGGACTGGAACTGTTCGTAAAGGTAATTGTCAGATAGGTGAAAATGGAGTTGGGAGGCAACTGTCTTTTCCAGGATTTTGGAGATTGGATATAGGGCAGATTGGATATAGGACGGAAGTTGTTGAAGTTGGAGGGGTCTGCACCAGGTTTTTTCAGAATTTGGGTGATGGCAGCAGTTTTGAAGGATGTAGGGACAGTTCCAGTAGTAAGAGAGGAGTGGATGATTGCAGAAATTAGAGGAATTAGGGAGGGGAGGGAGGCCTTAACCAGATGTGTGGGTAGGGGGTCAAGTTGACAGGTGGATGGCTTGGATTTCCGAATGAGTTCAGTGATTTCTGAGAAATCAGGGAGCTGGAAGGAGGAGAATGAGTGTGTGGAAGGGTGAAAGTCGGCTGAGATATTGAGATGAGGGGTTGATCCAAGGTGCAGGTGAATATTTTTGATTTTATCGATGAAAAAGGACATCATGGAGTTGCAGAAGGAGGTTGTGTACAAGTGAGGGGGGAGAGAATCCTGGGGTTGGGTAATTTTCTTAAGTAGGGAAAACAGTGACTTCAGTTTCCTTGTCCAATAGGAGGGTTGAACAAGATGACACACTTTCCAAGCCGCTATCTTGGTGCTTTTTCCATCATTATAATAAGAATGACAACCGAATGGTTGCTTGGTTATTGCAGAATTTCTAGCGGCTTGAATTTATTTTTTGGAACTTCGCTATTGACAAGGCCCTCCTTGTCAATCTGCTCCAGGCTGATTGACAAGAAGGGCCTATCTTAATCACCACCCCATGAGCTGGGCAGCTAAAATCACCTGCCTCCTGAGATCAGGACCGCCATGTGTTGTTGTTAAATGCGCTGTAGTTGCGTGTAGAGATTGGTGGGGGTATGTGTGTGTCTTGTTACTTGAACCTGCCAATCAAGTTCTTGAGGGAAGAAGAGCTTGATGAATGCCTAAGGGTTTTGGTCGAGATCAAGTAGGACTTTCCAGTTGAACTGGAAAAAAAATTCCCTCTTTTTCTATGGCGATGAAAAGTGGTATTCCGAGAAAATTTTCTGAAATATGACAGAATATCCCTAGACAAATTAGATTCACAGTATATATAGACATAGGGCGAAAAAGTATGAGGACCGACCCTTTAGCATCTATATAGAGGATTTAAGTAGATTTTTTTGCATAAGACGTCGGAAAGCAAATTGAATGAGCAAAGTAGAGGAAAAATAATATTTTCTTTCATGTTTTTTTTTAAGGGTAATCCAGAGTTTGGCCGTTTGCCATGACATAGTATAAATAATTCCTCACTCCATCAAAGGAACGTTTGAAACACATTTGGTCGAATGGCTCGATTTCTACGTCCTGAGAAGGAGAAGCTTGATCACATTCAATAAGTACTCCAGGCAATGAGGGGCAGGCACTATTTAAATTATCCTTCAACACCCGGAGGTGGGAACTGAAAGAAAAGATATGGACTCGTCGCAATGAAGAAACGGAAGAGACAACAGTACTACTGGTTTTCAACTGATAACAAACCTTCAGCTATACTTTAATGCAAATAATAATTCTCAGTTGGACAGCTGGGGATTTATTATCACATTGTCATGCAAAGCATGTCTCTATAAATGTCCTCATTCTTCATGTTCACGTTAATAGGCCTACATGTTTTCCATAACTCCCACAGAAGGGGAGTAGCTTTGGAACACTGTGGGACAGATTCTTGGGATATCTGCTCCACAGGGACAGGTTGGTGGAGCGAGGAGCGAACATCACCATCACCACCAACGCCGACACACAAAACCGCTCCTTGAGAGCCGCAGTAATACAAAGAACACTGAAACGGCGGAACTCATCATGCGCAAGCATCAAATATTCATAGTTTATCACACACACACACACACACACACACACACACACACACACACACACACACACACACACACACACACACACACACACACACACACACACACACACACACACACACACACAGCCTTGGAATTCTGAAAGGGAGAGGTAATCAACATGATTATCCCAATTTAAAAAAAGCTGTTTATTACGAATGAAGTCCTTGTTGGATTTAAATAAAGCAAACTTGCATGTTCTTGGAAGGCCTGAATGCTTTACCTCGCCAGAATCCCAAATAGGGCAAATAATCTGCAAGTAAACAGCAAGGATAATTGCCTCTTTCTGATGACGGCTGAATGGAAAGCCTTGAAAATAATAAATAAACAAAACAGAGCCAAGAAAACAACGCATATAGATAAGTGAATAGAAACCACCACTATCCTGGGAAGTGGTCTGCGATGTTAAACCAACAACTGAATTGCACCCTTGTTCTCTTGCTGAGTGCTTTCTTGAGTCGACCTACTCAGAGGTTACCCACACGCTTATGTGTGTCAACAGAGGCTCACGGGCAGGCCGAGGGGGACTGGAGCTAGCTTGGGGAAGGGTTGGAGGCTGAGTTGGGGAGAAGGTATGCCTACTGCATAGGTGAACCCAAAATATCTGAAAACCCCCTGAGCTATTTTGGTGGTCCTGCTTTGGAAGGAGGCTGCTGAGCAGATGGGGGTTTTTACCGGGATTTAATGAAGACTAATGAAGAGCCGTCTCTCTCTGGTTGTGCACTCAGGGCTCTTTTAGGTCCTGATATTGCTTCAATCCTTTCCTTCCCTCTGGGTTGCCGCTGGGTTACTTTCATTTGGGTTGTGATGGATGCCGCATACGGTCATTCAAAAGGTCCTTGTCCAGGAGCAGAACTGAGTGGGAGCTTTCACTCTGTGAACTAAAAACAATCATTCAAAACAGTAAAAAAGGAAATGTAAAATAATGCGGCTTGGCATTCTGTAGATGATTTCATCAAAAACAAATTGAGGAAATACATGAATGTTAACATCACAGTTGACATTCACTGCACAAAGCAATTCAAGCCACCCCCCAAAAAAGTTGAGAATGAAAGGCTACGTTTATGCCCCGAGAACAAGAACAGCTTAGACTTGCATGCGTATACAAACCCACAAAGAAACATGTTTTATAACGCCAACATATTGATAAGGATGATGAACACGGTAGATGTGCGTGACACAAACGATTTGTCAGATGTCAAAATATGTTGTGTTGAAGGAAGATACTCAGCTAATCTCTAATCATGTGGTGCACTGTCGGATTCCAGAGTTGCACAACTCTATATAAAAAAAACGGAGTCACCCCCTGGCCTGACTGCCTTTTATGGCACGTGTGATAAGATGCGATAGCATTGTTGTTGAAAAAATTTGCATCATGCCTGTCTGACTGTGCTACTGCGTGATGACCATGCTAATTTCACATCAGCATAAAAGGCCCGACACGACCACATCTCATGCTAGAGGCTGTTCGGCTAGTATAGGTCATCATGCATGAAAAATTAATATTTGCAACGCCTTACATGAGACATAACAATGTGTCCCCATAAAGACGAATAGGTTTGTGATTAATAACTAAACAATGACCAAGAAAACATTACTACCAACATAATAATTACATTCCAATGCTCCTATGCAATGTCCAAGTCAGACACCGAGTAGTTAGTTGTGCTACAAATTAGTGGTGACATATACTGTAAAGGTAAATATTTAAATGATTTTCAAAGGGCATCAGTTATTCATTTTTTGGCAGGAAATAAAGGGCAAACCCTTCATCTGAACAGTAACACGATCTAAACACTTACCACGTACCTTAGTATCACCTAAACAAAACGGTACTACCAGCACCTATAAGCCTGCTGAGCCCACATCAAATCCTTTAGTCCAGAGATAACACTAACAACACAAACGGACTCTGGCTGAAGTAGGCACCACCTGCGCGGCACAGTAAGCACAACATGTTCTGTACCCAAGCTTGAAAAGGACATGGAACAAAAGCTGCCGTGTGCAGCCATTGGAAGAAGCACATCTCATGATCTCTCATCTCTCTCCGTTTCTAATGCCGAGCAGAGTTACACACAGAGATATACATGAGGACAGGACAACCTCCTTTGCACCTTGCCTCCACCTCCCCCCTACAACTCGTTTCGATACCAAACGAGGGCATGGGGAGTCATACTTAGGTGGCCCCTGGGTGGCTGATCCTTGAACCAACCCAATAATGATTGCGTTGGCCGGCTGGCCTTCCCTATACAGCACAAGTGTGTCCAGGCAGCCAGTCCCGTGGGTCCCATCATGGAAGCGATGGTGGCAGATACGATGCCATCCACCCCCCGGAACGACCCATGACAGATGCGACATTGCGTCGTATTGAGTCAACATGAAAGGCTGTGAAAAAGCATTCATTAAAGTGCTTCTTTGGCACGGATTCAAGGAGGACGGGTGTCAGAATTCAGCAGACGGCACTCAGTCTGCGCAGCTTCAAAAGGGGTCCGCTTGAAGAGAGGCTGAAGTGTCTCTGCAGGGAGACAGTGGCAACACTGTCTGCGTTGGACCTTCCATTGGGCTCCCTCAACAACTGAATACCTTGTGTGTGGATGATTACACCAAAGGTAATTCAGGTCCAAATGCATTCGTGATGTGGCTATGATAATCCAGCAGGTAGAACCGTTAGATAATAAATTCACTGATTAAGATGTATAGTTCATGCAGCCATGAGGGGTGTGTACACTGAGTGAGAACCACATGTCCGTGTAATGTCTGGTTTCATGTCAGGACATGATGTGTTCCTCACTATTGCCGGCTTGACGTTGCGTGTCAGTCTCCCACGATGAGTCATTGAGTCTCTCCTCTCCTCTCTGTATCACAGACCCCCGACATCCATTGTGATGTTTCCACTAATAACCATTGAATCAAGCATATATTAAAACGAAGACAAAGCAGCGCCGTATGGAACATCCCCCACCCTGCAAAGTCCCAATCTGTCAGTCAATGGCTGACTGACGGACGGACACACACACACACACACACACACACACACAGTTCAGTTCCTCACAAAGGCTCCATCTTATCTAACTACCGATCTGACACACAGATGCACATAATAACGGGCATATTAAAACTACTCTTTCTTACTGCTTCTAACGTAGCCACACACACACACACACACACACACACACACACACACACACACACACACACACACACACACACACACACACACACACACACACACACACACACACACACACACACACACACACACACACACACACCCCATTGGAGCCAGAAGGTATGATGTACCGTTATTTCTTTAGATATTATCTGTGTAAGAACTGAAGCATGGAGTAACTGGGACTCCACGGCCCTCAGCCAGCCAAGGGGAAGTTGGCAGGAGAAGGAGAAGTCATGGTGTTGCTCAGGCAAGACACACAAATACAGAACTTGTTGTGACATAAAACAAAGCACTACATAAGTCGCAAGGTTATTGAAGAACAGAAAGCGAAACAACATTCAATCAGTTTTAATTTGGTATATAGACCATGGCATTAAGGTTGCCAGGGTTAGGGGGTTACCTGTGCCATATATCTATATTCAATTCAGCAAGGCTGAGGATGAGAGAGTGTGGGACAACTGCCTTTGTGTCTCACCTTTGTGCGAGAGCAGCTGAATGTGAGCTGCACCTCAACAGCTTAGATATGGCACAGAGGAATCCTGAAGGCCGTCTCATTCATTATGAGGAGACTCTCTACACACAGCCCTGGACTTAAGAATAGACCTGGCCATATACAGAAATCTACTAATCTATTTGTTTGTGCGCGCGCGCGTGTGCGTGTGTGTGTGTGTTATAACTATTCTTAATAGGTTTGTAGGAATACCCCAATGTAGTTATGTTTTTAGCACTTCTAGGTTGACCACCTTGACCTCCATATTAAGCAGCTGCTGAAATTGCTAATTTATGTCCCCCTATTTGGAGGTTACTGAATAATGTGATGTCCTACTTATGAACCAACATGTGCAGCTGGGCCAGTTTTGCCCAACAAGCCACATCTAATGCAGTATTACCTGCAACTTCCTCATTCTGTACTTCTTTTACTTCCCATGCACTTAAACATTTTCAAGACCACGTGTGCCTATAATGACAGGTGTATAAAAACTATTTAGACAGAACAGACAAACACGACATGGGATGGGATCAAATAAAAGCGGTCGAGTCTGTTTACTGTGGCTGTGAACCAAAATCGTCATAGATAATAGGCACTAGTAAATCTGATTTCGCACTATGAAAACATAAAAACTGATTGTAAGGATAGGCCACGCGAGCGGACACGCGCGCGCGCACACACACACACACACACACACACACACACACACACACACACACACTCTCGCTGCAAGCACACACACACACACACACACACACACACACACACACACACACACACACACACACTCTCGCTGCAAGCACACACACACACACACACACACACACACACACACACACACACACACACACACACACACACACACACACACACACACACACACACACACACACACACACTCTCTCGCTGCAAGCACACACACACACACACACACACACACACACACACACACACACACGCGAGCGCGCTCTATCTCTCTCTCTGCTGCACTGCGAAAGTCTCCCAATTGCGTTTTACCACAACAAAGGTTAGGCTGCACATCACCAGTGCACAGGTGTAAAGGTGGACGATGTTTGAAGTTTCACTTACCAATCAAGTGGTCCACTGCTTTTCTGCCGCTGGGATGAAATTCGGGGATATCCAGGTTCACTGTCCGTAAACATACAGCGCTGACACTCTAAATGACTATCGTAAGCAGACGAGCCCGGATAGAACAGTAGCTGCCCCTGACAAGCAGTGAAAGCACTACAGTCGCATCACGTACATGCATCCCCACGATGTACTACACCGGTGTATTGTATGCTCTGCTGCCGACCTGAAAATTGTCCCATATTTCATACCCTCTCTTCCGGAAAGCTTGGACCGTATGCACCACTTGCCTAGTCTATCGGCTCATGAAGGCACTGCGAGGACACCCTGCGGCTGGATATAGCCTACGGATCCATCCGAGGCACTGGATTACGACCGTACTGTATGAAGAACGGTCGTACAATAACGTGGATTAAAAAAAAAAACATTTCTCACAAAAAAAAGGAGAATGCAACTTTCGCTATGTAAGGTCATCGCCACGGGTCTTAAAGTCCGTCAGGTTGCGGTTTTAAATTGTGACATTAATATAGCACAGTTTAAATCTGTTGCAGCAAATGTAACGAAGTAACTTGATTAATATACAACGTCAGACCACTTTCTAATAAGGTCGCATCGTGTGAGGGCTTGCCTTTCATTTTTGTTTCACCACCGACCCGATTAAGTCTTATTAAAGTCTATTGGCATCAAATCAGAGAGGAGGTAAATGGGGCGGCCTCTGCTGGCCATCTGGCGCCATTTGAAAGCGACTTCTCTATTCACATTTACTACAATTTTGCGTAAAACTGTTGTCCCTCTATTGGTTATGATTGAATTAATATTCATATAAATGTGTTTAAAAAAAGTAAACCATAATACCTCCACCTCGTCCACGGGCCATGGCTACCAGCTGATGGCAGCTCTTGACAAGGTCCCTTTTAGGAACAACTTAATTGCTTCATGGTGCACAACCAGGGTTCGAGTTATGATGATGAGGGGGAGAGAGAGAGATGACCGTACCGGCCTTGCGCTGAGTTGTTGAAAATAAGTCGTAAATAAGCCCCTTCAGGTCGAAGACACCTCCGTTTCGCGTCGGTGTGGAAAACAGCTTTATTTGTAATTACAATATTATGCTGCTGTATCTTCAGAGACCCCCACCGATATTTAAATATCCTGCTTTCATCCAAATATCCTGCTCAGCTCCCATGGCTCCCACCTAACTCGAACCCTGTGCACAACTAAACCCAAGGGGCAGGATGAGGTGGACGGGTCTCATCGAGAAGGAAGACTTTATACTTAACACACAATTTTAATGAAATAAAAAGGCGCCTCTTATTGAGTGCGATGGTGGCACTGGCACAAGTCCTCCCACAACGCTTTTTCTCCGGTCCGAGCTGAGGATGTCCTGACTGCATCTCAAAGTCAAGTGTCAAAGATGAACATTGACTCGGTTCAAATCTATGAGCCACACTTGAACAATCTTGTGGGGCCAGGACAGTGTTGAGGTGTGGGTGTTTGACTCTCACCTGGAGGGTTCTGGTTTCCTATATATCAGCAGGCGTCCTTGAGCAAGATTGCCAAACCATACCTGTACCGTAGTGACACATCTGAAGAAGAGTCCCCGTCGCCTTCACTTTGGATAAAAGGAACGGCTGAATGACTCCATATTGTTATGAAGGGTGATAATGGGTAGGACTGACGCCTCGCTATCCAGCCTTACCCTGTGGGTGCATCCTGTGCCGCTGTGCGTCTCTGTAGGTCTGAGCGGAAAACGACTCGGGCTGTAATGAGATCCTTTTCCTCTCTATTAGGGGCATCTGGTGAGGCCGTGTCGTAGTCTAGAGCCCTATAGACCCCATGTCCTCACGATGAGGGCCTTACCCTCTCCTGTGTAATCTGTGTTTACCTTTTCAGTGGGAGCGATTAGAACCGTGCGTTTAGCATTAAGCAAGGATGGTGTTTGAGTGCATGCGTCTATAGCCTACCTGTCGTCAGACGCCGCAGGTAGAAATGTGCAAGGCTCCCCGCTGTTTTGTTATAGTAGGCCTAGGCCAAGGAATAGGGATTTATTTGGAGTAATTCATGAACTGGACACAAGCCTCTCTCGCTCTCAAAAGTTTTCTTAAAATATTTCTGCATACTCCACTCAATCAAAAAATGTGACTTCCCCTTATATGCCATTTACCTGTCGTTTCAGGTGGATCATAGGTTGTATGATCTGCATTTCGACTGAGCTAATGGTGAAACACTTCCCTCTGCTGGTGAGAATGTGTCATACCATTGCAATTATACTCGTAGGAAAGCGCAGGTCATGTTAGACTTGCAACCACGGGCGTAGCCAGAACATTATCACTGTGGTGGTGGTGGGGGCTATTTTTTTTTTTATTCATAACGTCAAATTATAACACTTTGAATAAGAATAATAAGTCAAGGTTAGATCAAACTATATATATTTCAGCTTTCTTGAGACCGTTTCCGTTCAGTATTTCTTTTTTCTTTTCTCATACTCGGGCACAGTGGGGTGACCCCCATGTGGCTACGCCCCTGCTTGTGACTCAATTGTTTCGCTTCCATCTTAATGCTAAAATAACTCATACACCAGTCAACAGCAGTCTAGTTTCTATAGATACACATTTTAGGTTGAGATATAGCATTGTGTCAGATAGTCTTCAATGATTTCAATAGTCAACTTTAAGCAGTTTAAACAGTAAAATAAATAAAAACAAACACAGAACACCTCTGTATAAATAACAAGATAAATAATCTTTATTTTCATGTCTTTGTTGTTTATAAAATTATGTGTCCACATTTAATATTAACAAGGCAATACAGAGAACCCTTTTAATTCAATTTCAAGGTGGGATTCCGGCTCTAGAGACGGTGGATATTTTAGACAAAAGGACGAGGGACTGGGTGGTCAACATACACCAACCCAAGCCAAACTAACCTTTTAAAATAATATGGCGGGTAATTTTTGTTTTAATCGTTAACGGAGACAAGACCATGAGTACCATGCTTGAGGGAACGCGGCCCCTCGTTAAATGGCCGACCGACTATGAGGTCTCTAGAGCAGCCACATCAAGCCCTTCAATGCACACTCGTAAAACGCCATTAAACTGTAATCGTCCCGTTTCGCTCATCAGTGTAAACCAGACAATGCATTCACAAATTCTTAAACATTCTCCCACCAGGTCACGCTTCACTGGATCATCGATCAATAATAATCACCATCATCGTCGTCGTTGTCTTAACTCAAGCAGGATTCCTAAACAGGATACACATTTCCCTACAGTAAAAGACACTAAACCCCAGCAACTGTAAAAACCAAACAGGAACAACAAATAACCAACCTTTCTATTAAAAAAAAAAAAAAAAAACTACAACCTTATAACAAATCATGTGCTCAAAGATAAAAATGGTTTCTCACAACAGTTTTTTTTGTCATCATTGATTATCGGTAAATAGATTTTTAATTAACGCAAGTCAAAAAAATTAAATATATATATACTGTATAGGTTATTAATTACAGTAACAAGGTTCCATGCCATCAGCTTCTGTACAGAAATGGAGGTTCAGTAGTAAATAACAAGGCTATGCAGATCTATAGTGCTTGGCGGAAGCCGAAGGGGCCCCGCATGTTGAAGGGCCACAGGGGACCCAGGGGACGGAAAGCAGCCGACTAGAGGGTCCAGGGACCCCCATGCCACGCTGGTCCAGACAGAGGTGGTAACATCTTAAAAAAAACGTAGCAACAAACCAATGAAAACCAACAACCTCTGACCGCCTTTTTTTGTCTTTTTCATTATTATTTTTTTTACAGCTTTTTGTGCAGGTTTTTCTTTTTTAAACAGTTATTGATATTGTAACATTAAAGTCAACACCGGGTTCAAGTCAAACAGCTTGGAAGTTGTTGCTGCCTTGTTTGGAAATCAGATATGACGTTTGACGTGGAGCTCGGCCTGCCACGAACCAGGCACGGTGGCCCGGGGACGCTATCGAGGAACTTAAAGAGTGGTGTTCTCCCCGTTGCAAGCCACTAAAATCAGCCTAGCCCAGCGCACGAGAGCACCAGGGACCCACAGAAACATAGAAAACACAATAATAATTAAGAACTTAAGATACAATCCGAAACCCCCTGGGCTCATTCAGTCATATACATTATTAGGCGTCATAAAAAACGGAAGCCAAGTGAGCCGGCGTTACTAAAGCATCTCAAGCTAACGCGCTGAAGGTAGCGGCGCTAAGCCACACAAGCAGGGCAACAGGAGAGGTGACCCCCACGGTACATGAAGATCATCAGCTGGGACCTTTAAGATCTAAATCACGTCTGAAGTCAGGTGGAAAAATGAAGGAAGGGTGGAATGATTGAAAGTAATGTTAGGGGCTGGCTAGAAACATTCATTCATCTTTAACCACATAGGTCATGTGGATGTGCGGTGGGCTGTATAAGGCATTGAAGTTGTTGCCATGGGGTCAGGTTCCTTCTTTTTAAGATAAGCGAGCAAGTAATTAATACACAAGTGCAGACAAGTCTACCGAGCGACTAACTAGCCAAGCCCTGCCTCAATTCCTGCCAACGGTTCAATGTTGTGCCATTGACCGTCCAAGAGCTAAAGCCTAATTTCACCAAGACCTCAAGCGAAGATATGGGGGCTGGGGGGGTGAGTGAGTGAGGGAGTGAGTGAGGGAGTGAGTGACTGAGTGACTGAGTGACTGAGTGACTGAGTGAGTGTGTGTGTGTGGGTGGGAGAGTAAGCGAGTGTCTGTGCGTTAAATTTTTACACCCAAATCCGGCCCCAAGGTCGTGACAGTGAAGGAGTGAGGGAACCGCAAGAGAGGGCAAGTGATGACGTGAAGAAGCACCGCCGTGGTACAGCTGGACAGGAGGAAGCCTGTAGTGTAGTTTGACGAGGCCTTGCCCATGCAAAGCCAAGGCTCTTGTTGTGAACGCATAACGCCTTGCGTTTTGGCTTGCCTTAACCAAAAGGGGGCTGCAATGGAAACGTGCGTACCCCGCTTGTGTGAATCCCAGGTCCTCATCCGTGTGTCCTCTGGGGGCCCTGAGCTGACGGCAGGGAGCCCCTTCAACCGACTCAACTCGAGCCCCCCCCCCACCCCCCAAATTAACCTAAAGGTCTGAAGCCCGGCTTTTGCACCCA
>NC_082388.1:21246505-21261354 GCF_031168955.1 Gadus macrocephalus | reverse complement strand
TGAGTGCTGCAGCGTGAACTGAAGAGGACTGTGTGCGTGTTGCCACTAGCAACCAAGAGGTTTGTTTTGGTGGTCGGATTAAAATATCTTCAAGTTAATTGCCTGCCTTACAAACTAAGTTAGAGCAAAGACTGCAAAACAAACAATGCAAACCGACTATTAGATATCCCACATAAGAAAAAATAACGGAATTGGTTGATAACAATAAATATGTTTACATGAAAAGCTAATATTCTTTTATAAATTTCACTCACATTGCCAAGATACAGCAAATGGTGGTGAAGACATTCATGTCATACACATAGTTACTTGAAACAAAAGAAGACTTTACACACAAAGATGAGACCTAAATGTTCCGAATCATTGACCCACAGTGGTATCGAAATCATGTTGCATGCTCGTACAACATCAGTCTGGCCAATAGAAATGGCAGACAGGCTGGTTTAACCAAGGAGCAATGAGTCAACCCATCTCACTGGAGTCCAGTAGGGCTGTGTGTTGTTATGCATGTGCCATAGCAATTTTGCATAGTACGCACTTTGCCCACTTCAATAGGATGTGATAGCGAAGGCAAATAAGGTCAGTCACCGACATCATGTCTCACCCGATACAAAACAAAGACCTTTTTTCTTCAGGGTTTGCATTTCTATATAATAATATAAATAGCACAATGTCTGTGTTTCCAATATCTAGCAGTACTTCTGTGAGCATTTGTCTCTCTGAACTGCCATTGGCAAGAAAAATGTGCAGGAGAAATTAGCACTTTCTGTTGCTCCAGTGGTCCGTCACCCACTTCCTTTACTCCCCTACACTGTGCCTCACTGTGCCTGTAGCATGTTTTTTACGAGTCTGGCTGGCTGGCTGGCTGGCTGGCTGGCTGGCTAGCTACACCCCCACTGGTGTGACAGGCTTCGACAGGCTGTCAACTCCGGTAGAGAATAGGGCATAGAGGAGGAGGGAGGAAGAGAGGGACAGAGGGTAGAACTGGGCTAGGGAGGGAGGGGGGGAAAAGAAGGAAACAGAAGGAGGGACCGTACGGTAAGGGAGGGACGTAGGGAGGGAAGGAAAGAGGAAGGGAGGGAGAGGGGGAGGAAGGGAGGGAAGGCGAGCTGGTGTTGGTTAAACGGGGTTCCCCGGCTTCCCCCTGCCAAGGATTCCCTCACAGTCATCTGGGCCCTGTCAGCTCTGGCCTTCCCAGGCACATTCCCTAGTGCTGACTTCACCTCTTTCTCTCTCTCTCTCTCTGTGCCTCCCCTCAGTCACCAGACAATGAATAGTGAGAGCCAGCTTGTTTACGGCCCTGGAGCGAGGTGTGTAGAGCGGAGGGGAAACACTTCCTGGAAACCGTCGCCAACAACAGTTAACAGTCAAAGGGTGCTTTCCATGAGAGTGTGGTGGTGGTGGGGGGGATGACAGAGAGCGCTCTCTCTCTCTCTCTCTCTCTCTCTCTCTCTCTCTCTCTCTCTCTCTCTCTCTCTCTCTCTCTCTCTCTCTCTCTCTCTCTCTCTCTCTCTCTCTCTCTCTCTCTCTCTCTCTCTCTCTCTCTCTCTCTCTCTCTCTCTCTCTCTCTCTCTCTCTCTCTCTCTCTCTCTCTCTCTCTCTCTCTCTCTCTCTCTCTCTCTCTCTCTCTCTCTCTCTCTCTCTCTCTCTCTCATAGAGGGAAAAAAAAAACAGGTAATCTAACCGTCTGCCAGCTCTCAAAAGGGAGCTGGAGCTTTTTCTGACCCCACTCAATCCTCTCACGCACAAAATAAAAATTCACCCACCATTAAATGTCACATCATGTTTGGTTAGAGTGTTTTCAATCGTGTTGCCGTGGTTACTTGACTCAAAAAACTGGGAAAATAAATGTGGTTTTACTATGTCCTGAGCTGAGGTCCACCAAAATCCACCAAAATAATAGTTATGCAATGGGCAGCCTTGAATTAAATACAACCAGCGTTCGAAACTGCTTTCCAAGACCTTGTTTACAACCTCTGTAAATGTTGTAGATTGCACCCAGGTTAGCCAATAGTAATTCAGCCTCCTTATTTATTCTTAGCCTTTCCATATCGGTATAAAATTACCAAGAATACACAATGGTCTGCACTTACTCCAGAGAGTTCAAACTGAACTCGCACAAAAGAGACTGAGGCTTGCCTCCAAGTGGAAGTCCTGGAGTTCCCAGCTGATTAGAACAGGGGTGCTGGGAGACACGACTAGTGACCCCCCAACCCCCCACCCCCCAGTGACAGTGACCCAGGGTGCGATGACGTGGAGAAGGTGCCATGCACAGGGGGAAGGAGTAACCTAAAAATAGCTTCCGCTGTTGTGACACCACTAGATAAAGCTTGCTCACGTCCGTCACATAGAAAGTAATTTATAATTACATGTTCATGATTCAAAAAGATCGTGAAAAATACAAAAAGGTATGAGGTGGCATTGGCAGAGAGGCGTGTGCAGGTCTTCTCCTCCTCCACGGGCAGCAAGGTCACTCCCATTGGTTAGCGCTGTAGATTGGGATCAGGGTATGAGAATAGGGCTCATTTGTAATTTATATTTGATGTGGTTAATCCATTCAGACCCTCTTCTGGGCCAGTGAATTCATTACCGTGGACGACCGCAGGGAGAAGCCAGCCCTTGCGTGACATTAGGAGTTAACGTCATGGCATTTAGAGGAGACGTTTCATATTCCCCAGCGGAACGTGGTCAGGATCGCTACCTCCTCTACCAAACAGGTCTTTCTACCTTCACTAGCAGAGCTGCAGCGTGAAATATTAAGCACATATAGTGAGAATATCTGCAGATTGTTCTTTTTTAACGGGACAATGAGGGACCCTTGGGCGGAAAGGGATCAGTCTGGATTCAAGTTCTGGTGTTGCTTGTAGCAGAAGGAGGCAAGTCAGGAGGCTCACGTTGTGAGTAAGTGAAAGGGGAACTTGCATGTAGAAAAGTTTCCGTTCTGGTGTCTGCCCGTGTTTAATCATATGGTGCGCACACACACATACATACACTTTAAATAGCAGTTCAACAGAAACAAGAAGTTCACCACTATCGGGTACAACGAATTAGGAACCATGTCAATAGATCCGTTATCATTTGTTGTCCTAGAGCGACATGTTCTTGTTCCATATAGGCTGGCCTGGCTAGATTCATTGTGTCAAAATTGTGCCATCTTTCGTTGTGTCAGAGCTGCTTCTTTCTGAAGCCTAGGATATTTAGGCTTATCTAAAATA
Organism: Gadus macrocephalus; assembly: GCF_031168955.1. NCBI lineage: Eukaryota > Metazoa > Chordata > Actinopteri > Gadiformes > Gadidae > Gadus > Gadus macrocephalus. The sequence continues at coordinate 21,258,139 of NC_082388.1, read as the reverse complement.
TACATTTCTAATTTCAGAAGACATAGACACAAATGTGAGTGGAGTAGAGAAGAAGTGGAAGGAGAGAACGTACCCGAAACCATAAAACTACATATTTTCACTTTGGCTGTGTCACATTGACCTCGAAAAGGTAACTGGTAGTCAACAACAGGAATTAATAACTGAGCTATAACATTAGCCAAATTTGAAACAGTGTTTTTTTTCCATAGCAACACGATATAGCTTAGTAGTCCTGCCATTACAAAACACTTAGGTAAGCTGTAAAGTCAATGGGGTGGAGGAGCAGGTCATGTCAGAATTCTACTTTATCCTCAGATTGGCAGTTGGTTGCATCTACAGCAAATGGAATTATGTAGGGTTCCCAGTGAACCCTACATTTACTATGACATATTTGGAAATTAATTGTTTGTAGGAGTAACTTTATAAATGGCATGGTGTTGAAAGTAATGCAAGTGAGGCGAAAGAACATTTAAACTCTGGGCCCTAACCTCAACAATCTCGTAGTTTCAGTTTATTTTGGGTCAGTTATCCAGAACACTGTTGTTTTCATTCAATGCGATGAAGGGTACAGCAGAAAAAGATTTGACAGTTCACAAATAGAGTAGTTCCAAGGTTAAAAAAAAAAAAAAAGAAGAAGAGGAAATTGGTTTGTACTATTACCATGTTGCGGCAATATCCTACTGCAATCTATTGCAATTAATATGTAGTGAGTAGTCTGCTCAAAGTAGGGCAGAATGCAATATCATGACATAATAATAAAACATAGATCCCCTGACAAGGCAACTGGCTGCCTGTACCTCTCTTGCAAAACCAAACAAAAAAGGGAAACATCCAGCCAGGCAAATGCCGGAAAATACCATTTAGTCACAATTAGCAGACACCTATATCCAAAGCCACTTACAGGGGAATTATTTTACATGTTAGTAAGGACGGGAGCAGGTGTAAGTGTAGTAGGTGTGGATTTAGACAACTTGCTTATCAAGGACGCTACAGGTAGACGGCAGGCAATTGGGGTTCGAACCCAAAACCTTTGCAGCTGGAATACCAATACCCTGACTACTACACCATCACCACTCACTGCAAAAGGGCTTGTACGTCGGGCCTGCACGTGAGAATGCATGAGGGCGAGGGCCTCATCGGGTAGAGAGTGTACCACTAAGGCTCAGTCCTGATCGCAGCGACCCGGGTTTGATGCCCGCCGTGGTGCTTTGCTGCATGTTCTCCCCCTTTCTCCCATACCTTCCGGTCTATCTCACTTAATTGCAAAAATCATAATGGGAAACTCTGTTGCCGGTACTCCTCCATATTGAGAGGACTGAAGAGAGTCCGCAGTGATGTCAAATCCTAAAATCAACTCACATAAACCGGGACCGAGTCTAATGAAATCTTTGTTTTTCTTTGTCTCACATGAGAAATGCCATGGCAGTGTCAAACACAACAATGTCTCCCCATAAAGACAAATCGTTTCACATTGAATTACTAAACAATGACCCCAAAATAGCCATGCCTACCAACATAACATTCCAATGCTAGCATTCTTTCAAAAAAGGTGGCGATCGTGATGTTCATGGTGAATCCCGATGTACATTCCCTACACACACACACACACACTCACACTCACGCACACACACACGCCGTTATCCTCAACCAATGGATTTTTGGTTGAGTGGTAACTGCAGCAGGTGGGAGGAGGTACTGTCGACGAGCGACAGCTCAACGCAGCATGGCGGTGCTTCCCTTCTGCGCGCTGCGCAGCTGGGGCAGCGAACGCGACCGCCCACTAGGGGACAGTGACTCATCTCCCAAAAGACTGCCTTACTTATTGAGCTGCTCAACTGCCATTTTCTACCTTTTTACTCTACACGAAAAAAGGTTGTTTATAATCATTTTTGGCTGCTAAAATGTAGAGAAGGTGTGTATTGTGATACGTGCTTGCAAGAAGCTAGCAGAGAACCATAACTGAAAATTTGGTTGAAGTCAGTGGAGCGGAAAGTGTCATGCTGCGAGGGGTAGCACAGGAAGAGGGAAAGCATGGTGTCTTGCGGGTAGATAGAGGAAGTTGAGGTGACTTTTCCATTGCTTCAAGTCAAGTGCAAGAGAGATGATGTTTATGCAGTATAAGTATTAACAAATACTGTAGACCTAATGACGAATAGCCAGAGGGAATAGTCTGAAACAGTTTGAAACCACCTTAATGAAAGAATATAAAGAGCTTTGCTTAGGTTCATCATTTTGTATTTGTATGTTTTACAGTGATGCAAGAGACTTAGCATTCTCTTAAGTCAGTGTTCAGCTTCTGATGGTAAAATGAGTAAGATGTCACATTCTGGGTTGGGAAGGATGACCATACGATTTTCAGTACCTTTCAAAGCGGATACATCGGCCAGTTAACTCAATGTTAAAAAGTTCATGACATCTTTCCTCGAAGAAAAACATGCCCATAACATGCAAATCATATTCAAGTTCCCTAAATAGGCAGTGGCTGCATCACTGATTCAATCAACAAACCTACTTCTCACATACATCCTCAAAGAGAGAGACTAGAGGATGTAATTCATGGAAGCAAAGCAAACAAGCACATCATTTAAGCCAGGATTCTCTGTCTGTGCATGTTCGCAGTTCAGGGCGGTAAAGAACATAGTTTACAGAGGCCCATGTCCTAGACCCCAGTTAGGTAGTGGACAAGCCAGCAAAAACGAGGCGACAATGTCCCAATATAGCAGAAAGCCTGGACGACACACTTCCAGTGCCACCCAGAGCCTCGTCCTCGCTTCACTCAAGCACTTGCAGCACAACCATAAAAAATGTCCTTTGTGTAAACAATTAGACATTCAAAGAGATGCGTTACAGGTTGACTTTCAAAAGAGGGAAAATAGAGATGAATCAATGACAGTGATTAAACAAAAAGGTATTTTATAATGCAAGCAGAAAAGACAGAGTGCCGTTTTAATGCTTAGTGGGTATGCTAAATGTAGCCTTAAATAAGCATACTTACACTGAGGTTATGCCAAATCGTTGAGTGAACATGAGGCTTAAGGCAAACATTCGTCAAATTACTCATCTTGTTGTCAAGGGAAATCACCCGTTACGGTGTTCAATCATTGACTTTTAGATCCATTTCTCTACATCATATACACACACACACACACACACACACACACACACACACACACACACACACACACACACACACACACACACACACACACACACACACACACACACACACACACACACACTTTTCTAGGACGTGCTGTCCAGGTCACGACTGCGCTCTCATTCTATTCTTCCTGTTCTCAAATCTACCTGCGACACTCAAGAGGAACAGCCAATAAAACCCTCTATGGTGCTGTGGTGCCTAGTGAACCGCTAGTTCTCTGCTCCTCAATGGGTTAGAGCTCCGGTCCCAGTAAACTCTACCCTGTAGTGGCAGAAGGGGGACGTTCAATAACAGAAGATACATATACCGTACACACACACATATCTCTCTGTGTTAACCCGTCCTGCGACGGAGGTGATGTGTGTGTGTGTGTGTGTGTGTGTGTGTGTGTGTGTGTGTGTGTGTGTGTGTGTGTGTGTGTGTGTGTGTGTGTGTGTGTGTGTGTGTGTGTGTGTGTGTGTGTGTGTGGGGGGGGCAAACACATCAGTGAGTTGTGAAGGTCAAGGGTAATGATCCCTCCCCAAAACAATTCATGCAATCTCACAGACATTGATGTTATAATACAGCCGTAAATCAGTCGGGAGGACAGATCATCCACTACTCTCTACATACCGAGGCAGCAATAAAATGCTTGAGGGCATTGCAACTAGTGTTTACACATTTTTAAAAAAGGGACAGGCCATTGCGTGTAGCGGCGCTATCTGAGCTATCCGTTTGCACATACAGCCAGGAAGTGCACGTCCAGAAGTGAGAGAGAGAGAGATGATATCTGTGGTGGAGACGTTTTCTTTTTCCATGAAGTCATCAAAGGCCCCTAAGTGCAGTGCTGGGTGCAACAAAAGGGCTACTGTTTGATTGGGACAATATGCTGCTCTACTCACACAGCTTGGCAACACATGCAAATTACAAAAAGGGGCTAGGTAGCCCTACCGGGAAGGAACTAGTCCAGCCTGTCATTGTGCACTTTTAACACATCAGCTTTGGAGCAGGTATGTGAAACTTGGTCTGGGATTTGCCCAAATAAAATATAACATCAACAGCTTGTATTCTAAAGCTAGAGCTGATGAGTTTGTTTGCAAAAGGTAGGATATACAGTACATATTTTAAAAAGCAGAGCACATACGCACAAACACAGAACAGTACTCTTAATGTATCTCCACCCTCACTGAGATTAGGTAATATGAAACGGAGTTGTTCCGTTGTAGAAATTTGAAACAGGTTGCTCAAGTTTTTTTCTTCATCTCCAAACCAATATCTGGCACTGTGTATTACTACAACACTTCCTTGTGTCAGCGTCAAAGATCGCAATTCATCCGTTTATCTTTAAGTTTAGCAGTATCTCGAATGAGGTTAAAGACATCATATTTCTGTATGATGTCCTATAAGTGCTGCTTTATCCTATTACGAGTTCACCTAGAATATTGTTTATTGGCAGAGTGAAAATGAAAGATGAAACAGAGTGATCAAGAGGAAGAAAATTCAGATAAATATTATAAAATATGAACAAGAAATCATGCACTCTTCAATCAAATTGCGGTTCATTGTTAGGATTATTGATCCAGTAGCCTGTGTCCGACAAGGTGCATCGTATCAATGCGCAGCCTCATCACACGGTCAACTTTAACCAGCGAAACGTGCCCTCACCAAACCGACATCATCAACATGGGCTGTGACTTATTGTGGGCATCTCGAGTGAAAAACAACAACGTACCGAGCAATGTGAAGGCAGCATAGCATACAGGTTAGCCTTGTCTATTTAAAAAAATATATATAATAAATGCGCGTACGTCTTGAGTTGCACATAGAAAACATATCGGGGGCGGGAAACTACTCACCGTTGGGTCCATATTTCTCCAAATGTGTCTTCACTTGTTCCAGTGTCAGCCCAGTGTTTTCGTTGACACCGAAGTTCTCTAAAACTTCGGTTGTCGATTTAGTGTGCGCATTTTCCATCTTGGTGGACTGGCTAAACAATTAGAGCGAAATGCATGTAGTTGTTAGAAGCATCTATTATGACAACAAGGAGCAAACGGTAACTTCCACCAATGGACTGTTTGAAACTGTCGAGGTCCGTCCGTCGGGACTGTCAGCTCTCCCCTCTCGGCAAGCCCGCGATACCTCGGGTTTACCTCCTCGGCTATTGCTCAACACAGCAGAATCCGGTTCCTACTTCATCACCGTCTGAAGGTGTGCTGCTGGCTGTGTCGCTGTTGTACGAGACCGCCTCTTTGGTGAGGGCGCGCCTTTGAACACTCCCCCTCGAGCTCCTATTGGCTATATTTACCTGAGAAGAGTGTAGTTCCCTAAGTTTTTTTTGGTAGGTCATGAAGCTGATTGTAAAGAATGCATGAACAATTTCTTTGTTCGGCCGAGCAAAGATGAAACCCTTTCCGTGCACAGAGGATGTTTTAAAATAATGTCTTGTCTGATAAATTGTCAAATAGGATTTCCTTTCAAAAAAGTGGCCAATCTCATGATACAACCTGGTTTTGATATCTCACCAAGATTTCTAAAGAAAGCCATTTGGAATTAGATTACAGGTTTAAATAGAGTCAATGTCAATGGATTTGCCCATTCATCGTTGGCTGGGGGGGACAAAATGTGAGAAGGTCAACTGGTGCTCCAGATTTTTCTTTCAGCATCTTATCCTTGTGTGCACTGCAGCACGAATGCATACGTTCCACCCCAGAACGCAGGGGCTGAAACGGGGTCTTCTGCAGGAGTTCAGAGACACTGGACTGGGGAGAGAGAACAAGGTGCTCCCATTCTGTCCTATTATGGCAGCTGGCCTCCTCTGTTAAAGCAGAAATCCGCCCCTGAATATATATTTAGAGCCAGCGCTCGCATAAAGTTGAGAACTGCTGTCCAGAGGATTGTCTTCTTGGGTTGCTATGCCGACAGGTGTCCCCTGTATTGGTGTCAGCCTGGAGGAGATGAATCCACAACCTGGTTGGAATAGGCCTAGCTTTAGCCGATATGCTAATGAAAATAATTGTGTTCCTTTGATTTGATTTATGGTAAAGTTAAGTTGAAACCACACCGACTTCAACCATTTTTCTTGGCAGGTATGTTAGCTAGAGCCACAGTCACCCTCTGCTAACCAGAAGCTACCCCAACCCCCCCCCCCCCACCCTCCCAGGTATGCTAGCTAAGTTTATATAAATATATATGCAGTTTTGTAGCGGATAAATAGATATGTCTATGTTCCTCTATATAGATAGATGGATGGAGGCAAATGCAATTTTTGCGTGACAAGGGAGTGCATTTGTGTGAGGGAGGAGATATTTGTATTGGTGTGCATGTGTTTTAACGAAGGCACTCATAACACAAAAGTTCAAAAACGCTTATGGTCACACAACATTTCATTAGAGCTCTTTGATTGGCCCAACTCTTATGAATAGGACCCCCACCCCTTCTTCCCCCGCCGCACCTCTCCTCGCACTCTTCCAGTGGCACACACTGGGGGACTGTGCTAGAGCCCCAGTCAAAGCCCCAGTCAAACAACACTTTCCACAGGCCACCGTCAGCCTTCCAACAGCATTTGCCTTCCTTGTCTCTTGAACCCCCCCCCCCCCCATTTGCATTATGGAAATGAGCCACATCCTCCACCCTGGAATCCATTTCCATTCCTTCCATGGGACGAATGCACCAGACTCGATGTGTGTTTGTGCGCCCGGTTTCCAAGTTCCCGTATTTGAATTTGTTCTATCGATCCGTCTTCTCTTCCCTTTGTTTGCTGATCAGGGAGGAGGGGATTAAAGCATAGATCCCAGCATCCTATTAGTGTAGGTGGATGAAACGCCCCGAATGGGACTCAAGCGCTATAACTAGTCCTAACACCTTTGGACTGAGTCTCTTAATTACTCTAACCATCATGTGCTGGGTAAACACATGTAAACTACGCTCAAACAGGACCTGGTATAGATTCAATCCAAAGTGCAACAGATTTTCCCGCCACAGTGCTACCTTCTGAAACAATCTATTTCTAAAACATGTCACACAAGTTGTAAGCGTCTCCTTGATAAGTAAATAGCAAGGTCATCTTTTTAATTGACCTGGCTTGACTCGGATCACAAATAAAAAGGAACCATCCCTTTCATTTTGATTCTCCTTCTCCATTTCAACAGAGCTAAGTGCTGGGACAGGGCAGACAGAAGCCGTGTCTGTCTTTGACTTTGAATCAAGGAGATGTGACCTGGGACAGCTGTATCCGACAGGCAGACAAAGTGCCAGGTCTCAACCGCCACCCAGTCCCTCATTAACAAACCCTGTTTCCTTCCCCGCCCCCCTCTGTCCACATCCACTCAGATCTTGCTGACCGTGGCACTTTAGGTGTTGGGTCTCTCCCGGCAGGGAGCCATACAGACTGTCAGTCTCAGGAAGGCCCTGTGTTTAACCAAAAAATAAGTGTTTCTTTTTTACGATACAATATAACGTTAAAGTCCACATGAGGTGGAAAATTGCATTTTCGCTTAACCGAAACGTAAACACGACCACAAATTGTAAGTACATTACACGTAAACACCATGAGATGATTAAAACCTTACAGCACATTGCAACGCGGCAATAGGGTGCAGTAACTGGAGTTGTGCCAAACATGCATGCGCGTTATCAGACTGTCTGCTTCACTATCGCTCCCCAAACATGTTTCCTCTTGGACCTGCAGTATAAATTGTAGTAGCTGTAACGGCTGGCACACTAGTGCACTTACATAAAGCAGTCTATTGGTTGGCCCACGTCATCATCATGAATGATGACTCCCATTTCAGACCCCTTTTCCCAAAGCGACCTACGTTGACATTGCTAAGATGCATGTCATGAATGTGCAGAGAGGGGTAAAGTATCTTGCTCGACGATGACTGGGGTTCTTCAGGTTCAAACCCAGATTCCTTCTGTCTGGGGGTTACACAACAACCACCACTGTCTCAAGCCTTTCACTTTCACTCTTTCTGTGGCTAGAGTCCTCTAAAATATAATAATCTGTCTGCACATAACCAGTGCGCTAACGTTCCAAAGATGGCTGAAGATTGATGAGATCCAGGGATATGCAAGACAATAAGATATCAAAACGTACAGCAAGGCATGGGCACATGGGGGTGGCTTCAGTAGCCCACCGTAGCCTAGGCCACAGTAGCCCAGACCACAGTAGCCCAGGCTACAGAAGCCCATGCAACAGTAGCTCAGGCCACTTCCCCCCCCTGTCCCACATTGGCTGAAGTGCCAACAGTGTTATTGCTGCAGATGCTACTGCAGATGCTGTTGCCTATATATAAATATAATTCTAAATACGTCAGCTCACACTGAATTGGTTATAATTAGAGAAGGGAACTTCTGCTCTTTGGGGGGATAATCTACTTTTTCGATGTTAATGGAGGTTGTGTGACGTTTTCACGCCACACAAGTTTCTAGAATATTATATGCTTGCATCTTTTTTTAATTAGTATAATTCACCTCTTGGTGATCTTTGATGGCTCCCAAATGATTAATTGTCATCGCATGTTGTCTTTTGCACTGACTTCACCTCGATATGTGTGTGATGTGATGAAATGGTCTGTGACAGGGCACTCTCTCTGCTTGTCTCACTGCATTTTTCTCTTCGAAACAAACACTGTCAGTTCAGCTGACACACACACACGCACACACACAAACAAACCCACACAAACAAACAAACACGAAATCCCCTACAGACACAATCACACACACATCGTTCGCCTCAGAAATACACACTCCTATAAGCACACACTGACATCCCCCCCACACACATATACTCCTTTGAATACGCACAGACAGCCCCCCTCCAACCCTCCCACTGCCTCACAGACACAGACACACTCCTGTAAACACACACACACTGCCCTACACACACACACACACACACACACACACACCCCCGCATGGTCCAGAGCAACCCTGTTAATTAATCATGTTCCAGGCAGGATGAGTCACCATGGAAGGAGCCTCTCAGCCTGTCAATGGGCCCGTCATTAATGGAATCAAGCGCTGCATATGAAGCAATAACCCCAACACGGATGTCTCCTCTGAAGGCCCTCCTCGTCTCCTCCTGAGACACTGGAGCCTGGGGATGGGGAGGCAGGTCCAGAGAAACATGTGGAGGGAAGAAAAACTATTTATCACCAAAATATCCACAAATCCCACTGCTTTTTCCTACGGCCGACTCGAATGGTGAGTCAGAGTTGGAGCATAACTTGTTTAACTGAGAGTTAGGGATTAGAGTTCGACAGCTCTGTCAATTCACTATCTAATCAGCAGATGCTACACCTGTCCAGCAGATTGTGAGGCAACTATTGATGCAGGCCTCAGGCCCTTCAAGAATGTCAAATATTTAACAATCCTCCTTTTACTGCACGACATTCTATAACGTGTGAATAACTTGCAACGAGCTGTGCATCATATTCAGAGAATTCAGCCAATCTGTACTATGTTGCATGGAATTGTCTCAGAAATGTTAGTTCGTCAGAAACCCCATGTTGCTTTATTTAGGCATTACACTTATCTCTGGAACAATCTCTTTCCTTAGATTTCAGTGAATTCTAAAGAGTTTTAACCGAAAATGAAACACAGGACCAACTGACTCAGGGAAACAGAAATCAACCGAATTTTTTTGCTGAACTTCCCTCGGGCATTGGAAAGTCAACGTAAGCAGTGTTTTGTTTGGTTTGGGAATTCCTCTTTCTGCCGTTAAAACCATTTGATTCTATTTAAGGTAAAGGCAGACAATCCTTTAGAAAGTCCCCCCCCCAAACCCCATAACATTACATAAAGGTCACCATTGAGATCAAAGTATCAGAATTAACCTCAGGTAAATATGAGATCAAACAACAGCTGTAGTTTAGGCTATGGACAAACGAATGTAGAGGGAGTGATAAATATTTACACTGAATAATGACTTTCTTGGCGCTTTGCGCGGCTGATTCAGAGGATGTCAGAAATCAAGTCGCACTCGTCGCAGAGAATGTTTTCCCACTCAATGTTCACCAACGGATTCAGCTCTTGGGCTGAACACAACGGACTCCGTCCTTCTACACTGAGCTGTTACAGGAACAAAAACCAAGGCTCTCATTAACCTATTAAAGATGAAGATGATGATGAACTTTAGGAGTCCCCCCCCCCCCCCGCCTCCCCACCACCTTCCTCCCCCCCCCAAAACCACCCACCAGGCCATTTCTATGTAAATGACCAATGAACTGTTTCCTGTCATTAACGTGAAGAGCACAAGCGATAAGAGCGTCTGCCAGCTCAGCTGTAGACAGTTGCAATTACCAATCTCTGACCTAAAACACGAAAAGTCAATCTGGCGTTGTTGGGGTGGGGGGGGGGGGGAGAGGCGATGATGAGCTTCGTGCTGAGTGATCTATCTGATAACAACAGCAGGGCAGAAGGAGAGACTACAATCGTTTTGGGAAGAGGAAAGGGAAGAGGCAAAATGGCAGAATCGATGTGTGCTCACTCCTGTATCTCATACAAGCACGTGTCACCAAACGGTGGGGGTGAGGAAATGAGGCGTTGATATGCAGGGATGTCGATTCTTTCTCTCTCCCTTTCTTTATGGGCTCTGTTTTCCCTTTTCAAGACAGGGCAGTAAACGGCCAGTCAGGAGAGTCGTGTGCATGGCAGCATACAACCTGCCGCTCTGTACAACGTTTTGCATAATGGTTAGTGTGCCAGCCGGCGGGTAGAAACATCTTCGCCTGTCTGCCTTAGAGTGGAGCTCTTTCTATGGGCTTCCTAATAGCTGGTGGGTCTGTTTGAGAAGACACACGTTTGTGTATCCGTCAATGAGCAGGGGAGGAGAGACATGGCATCCCCTGTTGCAGCTGCTGCCCAAGTCTGCCACACAACTCAGATTCAACTCCAGCGCTGAGCCCAACTGGTGATGCAGAAACACTCACGCTTGATCCAACCTCCCCAGGGAAGGGACTGGGATTCCTTCCTTGTGTGTGTGTGTGTGTGTGTGTGTGTGTGTGTGTGTGTGTGTGTGTGTGTGTGTGTGTGTGCGTGCGTGCGTGCGTGCGTGTGTGTGAGGGTTTGCCTGCAGGCTCGTGTGTGTCTCATCTCTCTGAATAAAAGAGTTCTTCCCTCCGCAGCAGTGGCTCGTCTCTCCCCGTCGTTAGGGTGGAAGTTAATGAGGGGACAGATGGCTCCCCCCCCCGCCTGTCAGCACCTCTTCCTCTCCCTTCATCATCATCATCCTCACCCTCATCATCTGCATACCCAGCCTGCAGCTGAGCGACGCCCGACTGCGGGCCTGACCGATAGCCATGCTAGCCCTGTCACCTCGGATGACACCAGGCCGAGTGGGTTCAGGTCAGGGTGCACAGGTGCTCGACCGGCGACACCCTACGTCCCCGGTGAGCAGCCAGGTGCGCACACCACCCCAGGTAAATAGGTCTGTGTGCTGTGTGAGCGCAGAGACAGAGAAGAGGCGGGGCTAATGTACACCAGATGACAAACAC
>NC_082388.1:21157386-21241405 GCF_031168955.1 Gadus macrocephalus | reverse complement strand
TCTCCCAGGGACTGCAATGGACTTCTCTGTTCAGGGCAGCCTTTTAAAAGGATTCACTAGGACCACTGCTGCCACAACCCCCACTATGCATTCCCCTAGACATTTGGCTAACGGATGTTTCTCAACCCTTATTATTTGTTTAAAGCCCAAAGCCCAAGGCCATGTCAGGAGGGACACAGAATATTGCAAAAAAAAAAAAATGTAATGTCCGAATAAGGCTCGAGTCCTATTAGAGGCAAGAGTCTTGTTGTATTCGCGCTATGTAAAATAATACAGCTCCATTTCTTGTCTCGCAACTTCCTCTTCTGACCACCATTGTACACTGTATTGTAGTGTATTGTATTGTATTGTATTGTAGCACTTAACTGTGTAGCAACTGCAGCAGCTGCTATCATGTCTGTAATACGGGGAATTGATTAACCTAGCGATTGTGGTACTTGCACTTGGTTCTATGACCATCCTTTCTGTACCGACAGCGATATATTGATGCACTTCTTATGACAAATGTACTTATTGTAAGTCGCGTTGGATAAAAGCGTCTGCTAAATGCCCTAAATGTAAATGTAAATGTAAATATGAGCCGAAATTCCCCCACTGAATACTTTGTGCTTAATAACCAAAACCCTTCTGTGTCCCTTCTGCAGCTTCCCAACGAGCCGGCTCATAACGTCAGCATGCGTTCTAAACCCAACTCCCTGGCCAGGCTTTAGCCCTCAGCCTAACCTCTGCGTGGACAAGGCCAAGACGTCTTACATTTGACCACGATGTCCCGGGCCAGCTGGGCGCCCATGCCGGTGGTGTCGGCCTTGAGCTGCAGGTAGCACCAGGACAGCAGGCTGCCCTGCAGGGCCCAGAACAGGGAGAGGAGCACCGTCCGGCTGGGGCCTCCGCTCACAGCCCCCATCATCACCTCGCACTGACACACACACACACACACACACACAGACACACACACACACACACACACACACACACACACACACACACACACACACACACACACACACACACACACACACACACACACACACACACACACACACACACACACACACACACCGAGAGCAGGGGCTTAGCGACATCGCAATGCAACAGAAAAAGATTTGCAAATCGTAATGGCTGAGCTAAAAAACACCCGTATTATAATATATTTTAAATTTTTGTTACTGACTGGAGATCAGTAAGATTTGTATTTATTTTTCTTTTACAATTCAATAGTTAAATAGAGATGTTATTATATCAATTAATGCATCAATTAATCTCAGCACGTAGCAGTTTATAGGTTGACTGCTTCCAATGCTGTATGGGTCCTACTGTAGAATGATTGATTACTTGTTTAGTGAATAATACAGAACATAAGGAACTTTAGTATGCAAAAATTGCATACTAAATCGCAATATTGGTAGAAAAAAGTTAGTTACATTTTGTTTCTGATAATATTTTCAATAGGTTTCATTATATACTTGTATGTCTCTTTAGCACAGTTAAAGTCTCAAAGGCTTCACATGCCTGCACTTATCGACGCCCCCTAGCCCTAAGCCTTCTTAAAGGGCAAGGGAAAACTCCCCAAAGCCCAGATATAAAGCCACATGGAGAAGGAACACAGAACAGGGAGCCATAGATTTCAGAGTTAATTAACATCACTCGTTAGAAACTTAACGTTACGAACATGATCTGCTCGTTAAATGTGGTCTACCATGTGAGAGATCTCTCTCTCTCTCTCTCTCTCTCTCTCTCTCTCTCTCTCTCTCTCTCTCTCTCTCTCTCTCTCTCTCTCTCTCTCTCTCTCTCTCTCTCTCTCTCTCTCTCTCTCTCTCTCTCTCTCTCTCTCTCTCTCTCTCTCTCTCTCTCTCTCTCTCTCTCTCTCTCTCTCTCTCTCTCTCTCTCTCTCTCTCTCTCTCTCTCTCTCTCATATCCAGAAGAAGGACCCTCACCTCCCTGGTGGCTACCAGCAGTAGGGTCTCCATGACAGACAGGATGGGGCTGATGTCGAAGTCCGTGGACACCTCCTTGGGAGGGAGAAGCAGCAGACCACTGGGATCCTGGTCACTGGGGGGGGGGGGGGGAGACATGAGGCTCCAACCGGCTGTCATCTGACTCATTGTGTGTACCAAGACACGGTGTGTGTGTGTCAGTAAGATGTGTCTGTGTGCGTGCGTGTGTGTGGGGTTGAGCTTGCATCTTTGTTTCTCTGCTTGTGTCGGTGAATGAGTGTGTGTGCTCACCTGAAATAATTACAAAGAGACTCGAAGGTCACCTTCACAGACTCTGGCTGATCCTCCTCTGTGATGTTCTTCTGAGACAAAGTCAGCCAATCCGTGAGTACAACATCATAAACAACAACAACAACAACATTGACCAGAGGTGGGCGTGGCTCACCATCATGTGGAACAGCTTGTCTCTCCTGCTGTGTTTGTCTGGGAAGAAGATGGCCGCTCCACTTAGCAGGGCCTTGACCGCCTCCCTCCGTAGTGCCTTCTCCACCAGAGCATCGGTCTCAGGCCTGTCCACGACTGACACCACATACACACACACACACACACACACACTCATTGAGTCTCAAAAGCACAGACACACACACGCACGCACGCACGCACGCACGCACACCTACCGCAGACTCTAGACAGTGTTCACCTCGCTTCTTATGCAACCGCTTGAAAGAGGACTTTCACCGTCATATCTGTCTTTATCAGTCTATCATATCACTCGTATTCAAATGAGGTATTTACAAGTCATGTGAGGCACACTTCAATTCAAAAAAAGGTGTAGAACCAACAGGCTATTGAGGTATGGAACAAGCTATTGAAATGTTTTATTTTGTACGCAATCAAATATATAAAAAAAAAACATTGTATCAAACTAAACCTTGTAATAAACTAATAAACTACTCCATTGGTTTATCTAGAATAGAGAACCTTTGTTTCTGTTTCACAGATGGTGTGTGTGTGTGCGCATGTCCACATAAATGTGTGTGTGTGTGTGACTCATACGACACCCTGTGTGAGTCATGGAGGTCAGCTGGTGCTCTTACTCACCCTGGCAGAGGTGGGTGTAGAGCTCCAGCACGGCTCCGTGAGGGGGGTCCGCGTTGGCTCCGGAGGAAGACGAACAGCCCGCCTCGGCTGCCTTCTCCTCATCCTTCTTGTCCTCCTCCTCGGGACCCCCTCCCTTGTCAGGGCAGTGGCCCTCGGACGCTCCCCTCTGCAGCATGGGGAAGCAGTTCTGGAGCAGCTGGAGCAGCAGCACTCTGCTCTTCATCACCTCCTCTCCCTCGCTGAGCGGGAGACAAAGCACACCAACGATCAGGAGAAACTATTCACATGGACATGGTCTCGCCGCAGGGCCGGACGTGGTTCTGTTTAGAAGCCCAGGCTACCCTGGATGGGGGGCCTGGGACTAATGGGTTGGCTCGTCCACTCACATTTGCATCAGTTTACTGTAGAGGCTCCAGAACAGGGAGAGGCTGAGGCCAATGAAGTCAAGGAGGAACTTCTGCTTGAACTGACAGACATCCTACAGTGTTACACAGACAGACAGACAGACAGACAGACAGACAGACAGACAGACAGACAGACAGACAGACAGACAGACAGACAGACAGACAGACAGACAGACAGACAGACAGACAGACAGACAGACAGACAGACAGACAGACAGACAGACAGACAGACAGACAGACAGACAGACAGACAGACAGACAGACAGACAGACAGACAGACAGACAGACAGACAGACAGACAGACAGACAGACAGACAGACAGACAGACAGACAGACAGACAGACAGACAGACAGACAGACAGACAGACAGACAGACAGACAGACAGACAGACAGACAGACAGACAGACAGACAGACAGACAGACAGACAGACAGACAGACAGACAGACAGACAGACAGACAGACAGACAGACAGACAGACAGACAGACAGACAGACAGACAGACAGACAGACAGACAGACAGACAGACAGACAGACAGACAGACAGACAGACAGACAGACAGACAGACAGACAGACAGACAGACAGACAGACAGACAGACAGACAGACAGACAGACAGACAGACAGACAGACAGACAGACAGACAGACAGACAGACAGACAGACAGACAGACAGACAGACAGACAGACAGACAGACAGACAGACAGACAGACAGACAGACAGACAGACAGACAGACAGACAGACAGACAGACAGACAGACAGACAGACAGACAGACAGACAGACAGACAGACAGACAGACAGACAGACAGACAGACAGACAGACAGACAGACAGACAGACAGACAGACAGACAGACAGACAGACAGACAGACAGACAGACAGACAGACAGACAGACAGACAGACAGACAGACAGACAGACAGACAGACAGACAGACAGACAGACAGACAGACAGACAGACAGACAGACAGACAGACAGACAGACAGACAGACAGACAGACAGACAGACAGACAGACAGACAGACAGACAGACAGACAGACAGACAGACAGACAGACAGACAGACAGACAGACAGACAGACAGACAGACAGACAGACAGACAGACAGACAGACAGACAGACAGACAGACAGACAGACAGACAGACAGACAGACAGACAGACAGACAGACAGACAGACAGACAGACAGACAGACAGACAGACAGACAGACAGACAGACAGACAGACAGACAGACAGACAGACAGACAGACAGACAGACAGACAGACAGACAGACAGACAGACAGACAGACAGACAGACAGACAGACAGACAGACAGACAGACAGACAGACAGACAGACAGACAGACAGACAGACAGACAGACAGACAGACAGACAGACAGACAGACAGACAGACAGACAGACAGACAGACAGACAGACAGACAGACAGACAGACAGACAGACAGACAGACAGACAGACAGACAGACAGACAGACAGACAGACAGACAGACAGACAGACAGACAGACAGACAGACAGACAGACAGACAGACAGACAGACAGACAGACAGACAGACAGACAGACAGACAGACAGACAGACAGACAGACAGACAGACAGACAGACAGACAGACAGACAGACAGACAGACAGACAGACAGACAGACAGACAGACAGACAGACAGACAGACAGACAGACAGACAGACAGACAGACAGACAGACAGACAGACAGACAGACAGACAGACAGACAGACAGACAGACAGACAGACAGACAGACAGACAGACAGACAGACAGACAGACAGACAGACAGACAGACAGACAGACAGACAGACAGACAGACAGACAGAGGGAGAGAGAGAGAGGAAAACTGTCAGAGTAGGAGTGCCAAGTATGAGCAGGAAGGAAAATCTATTTAACAGAGGGCTATGGCACTTCAGACTGCACAAACTTAACAGAGGGCTATGGCACTTCAGACTGCACAAACCAATGTGTTCCACCACTGTAAATGATAGTCTTTCACAAGGCTTCCATAGAGACGTCATGTTTTGCATTGCTAGTTTTTCTTTGCAAAAAAAACCTTTATGGCGACCAAAGTCAAAGTACCAGAACATTTCCAAAAAATTCCCAAAGCCAGGATGTTATTATCGAAAAAGGAGATCTTCCATAACACTGGTTTCTGCTTTGTTTTACTGCTTTGTTTAAATTGCCGTCCTAACCGTATCCTAAGATGACTCCGTTTTTCCTATTCCCCTTGAGAGTGCTTCAGGTGAGGGGGCTGGCCGGGCATACAAAGAGAAAGCCCTTGGCTTGATCAATGGGCGAAATCTGGGCAGGCAATCTACCGACTGCCCCCGTAGTGGGGCTCCCACCATGTCTCGGGTCAGCTGCTGGATGAAGAACAGGGTCTTGTTGAGCAGCATCTGGCCCGTGGTGGCCAGGTCCTCCGGCCCCTCCCCCCCCTCGGGGAGGAGCTCCTCTGTGTCCCCCAGCCTCTCCGCTCCCACGACCAGGTAACCGTGGAAACCCAGCGACTGGACCCCCAGCCGCTCGGCCGACGTCTGCCGCGTGCACAGGAACTTCACCATCAGGAACTGTGGGGAGGGATGTGTGTGTGTGTGTTTGTGGGGGGGGGGATTCAAATGAATGACATCACCATGGCAGCATTAGCGAACAATAGGGAAATTGGAAATTGATACGTTAAATACAGTCAGGCAGAGCGACAACAGGTCCGTTGAGGGAATGCCTGCTATGTAAACAAAAAGAGTTCATGCGGGGCCATGAGTGCCTTCAAATCCCTGTTCGTCTTGATATAAAGCCAGTAAAACCTTCCCAGTTTTTTTTTTTTTTTTTTTTTTCAGAGCTCTGGGCGGAGACAGGGAGTCACGGAGGTGGGACCAGTAAGGCGTGTGTGTGCGCGCGCGGGTGCGTACCTTTGCGATGCGACACTGCTGCAGTTTGATCTCCACGTCGTTCCAGTCTTCCTCCAGCTCGAACCAGCCGATGGGCTCGTCCTCGGACTGCGTCGCAAGCTTCACACTGCAGGATCAGACGGGTACCGGAGGCCGTCAGCCAGCTCGTATACGATATGACAGCGAGTGTACATTACCCAAAGTGCGTCAGCGATTCTGGGATACCCTTCTGTAAGCTTTACTTCCAGATATGAGGAATATTATAGGAGATAGTATAGTGCACACGGCCCATAATCAACTCACTCATAGTAAACTCACGCTGCAATCCATAGGTTAGATGAAACAAAATAAAAAAAGGTAAACCTGCAAGCTACCATTTACTTTGCTCAATGAGACCGAGGTTAAAACACTTGAAAATAATTGCAGAACAATTGTAATCATTCAGTAAAAGCAATTATTTTATAAATTTAGTGTTGCAGATCTAAATTGTACAATTGAGGGGGCCTTGGTTTAGTTTACAGTTCATTCTAAAAGGTGTTTTAAAAAGTGTTTTAACACTTCCTGTCCAGGCAGAAAAGAACCTTCCAAGGAACTTGCTGCCTTCAGGATTTTCTAGTTCACTAATTAATAATACTTGCGGTTTACATTCCTGTCAAAAGATAGGGAGAAAGAGAAACTAAACTCTTTTCACACGTTATGGAGTATAGAGTGGAGGAGTTTCTTTTCATTGCGCAATGATTAATTTGACCTTATCCGTCTATAAATGTGTTTGGTGTTGAAATATCTAAAACACACCCACATTCACGCACAAATACCAAGGGAAGAAATTAACCAAAATAACCTTTGTAACGATCTGTAATGCTAAACCACCAATAAATGGTTAATGGGACTTAGGACAGAGCATGATTCAGGGTTTTCAACGACTGCAAAGCTTCCGCTGATTATACGTTAACAAGTTATCGGAAATGCAACAATAAAGAATACATTGTCTGACACCACAGCTATGACAACAACAACAACAACAACAACAACAACAACAACAACAACCACCACTATAACACAGCCAGATCCTTACTTGTCTTGAGCAAAAAACAAAAAATCCTTGTAGTCGTCGTAGTCCCACGAGTCAAACTTTTTGAACCTGTCAAAGTGCTTCTCCGCATCGAAGGGGTTCGCCTCCTTGTAGGCAAACACCAGGCCACACTTTGCACCAGTGGCTCCCTTCCGGACCTTTCAAATACACAAACACACAAAGACTGAATCCATGGAAGGGAAATGTGTGGAGGGGTGGAAGGGCCGGGAACGCTACGTCGCTGCCACAGGTGCAGCACATTTGCGCTCACAATTCGGCTTTCGATTTCAAGGACTTTCAAGGACTCACCTTGACCTTCATCTGGGTGACCTGGAAGTTGCTCTGGTCCTCCGTGGACAGGATGATGCTGGCTCGCTTCTTGCCACTTTCCGTCAGGAACCCTGTGGAAGATACTACCAAATAATGGCAATTGGGGTGCTATGCTGTAGGCATCCTAGAGCCACATTTCACCGCACGTCCCTTTTGATCAAACCGCCTGCCTAATGATCAAATAGTAAGAAGAGAATCCGGACACAACACATAAACACAAACGACACAAGAGTACATGGGCCAAAAAAAAGAAAAAAAAAGCGTAGCTCCGGGAAACTTAATCTGAAATGGGTGATAATTTTTCATTAATTTATAGCTATAATCATATTTCCCCACAGTAGTAGTAGTAATCCAAGCCATGGACAATAAAAGCACTGGTCTATCTGTAGGGCCTACCGTCACCGGTGGTGGGCTCCGCCAGCATGTTCTCTGGTCCCGACTTCTCCTCTTTACTCTTCACGTCGCAGGCCTGCAGGTGCAGCTGGAGGGGTTTTCCTGGAGGCAGACACAGGGATTCTCCCTCAAGAAAATATTTTATGCCAGCCCTCTTTCGGGCTCTCCAACTTTCACAAATGTCACTCTCTCTCTCTCCCCCTCCCCCCCCTGTCTCTCTTCCCCCCCCCGTCTCTCTTCCCCCCCCCTCTCTCTGTCCCGATATTTCTCTTTCTCTTCATCTCTGTCCCCATGTCTTTCTTTCTCTCCCCCTCTCTCTGTCCCCATGTCTCTTTCTCTCCCTCATGTCTCTCTTTCTCTCCCCCTCTCTGTCCCCATGTCTCTCTTTCTCTCCCCCTCTCTCTGTCCCCATGTCTCTCTTTCTCTCCCCCTCTCTGTCCCCATGTCTCTCTTTCTCTCCCCCTCTCTCTGTCCCAATGTCTCTCTTTCTCTCCCCCTCTCTCTGTCCCCATGTCTCTCCCTCAAGTCTCTCTTTCTCTCCCCCTCTCTCTGTCCCCATGTCTCTCTTTCTCTCCCCCTCTCTCTGTCCCCATGTCTCTCTTTCTCTCCCCCTCTCTCTGTCCCCATGTCTCTCTTTCTCTCCCTCATGTCTCTCTTTCTCTCCCCCTCTCTGTCCCCATGTCTCTCTTTCTCTCCCCCTCTCTCTGTCCCCATGTCTCTCTTTCTCTCCCTCATGTCTCTCTTTCTCTCCCCCTCTCTGTCCCCATGTCTCTCTTTCTCTCCCCCTCTCTCTGTCCCCCATGTCTCTTTCTCTCCCCCGCTCTCTCTCCCTCATGTCTCTTTCTCTCCCCCTCTCTCTGTCCCCATGTCTCTCTTTCTCTCCCCCTCTCTCTGTCCCCATGTCTCTCTTTCTGTCCCTCATGTCTCTCTTTCTCTCCCCCTCTCTCTGTCCCCATGTCTCTCTTTCTCATGTCTCTCTTTCTCTCCCCCTCTCTCTGTCCCCATGTCTCTCTTTCTCTCCCCCTCTCTCTGTCCCCCATGTCTCTTTCTCTCCCCCGCTCTCTCTCCCCCTCTCTCTGTCCCCATGTCTCTCTTTCTGTCCCTCATGTCTCTCTTTCTCTCCCCCTCTCTCTGTCCCCATGTCTCTCTTTCTCATGTCTCTCTTTCTCTCCCCCTCTCTCTGTCCCCATGTCTCTCTTTCTCTCCCCCTCTCTCTGTCCCCATGTCTCTCCCTCCTCCCCCCCCCCCCCACTCCCTGGTCTTGGGTGCTTAGGTGCCGGCGTTTACCATTGCGGTAGAGCAGCCTCATCCTGACGGAGGCCATGGAGGAGATGAGGCTGGAGGCCCGGTACTCCGTCTCCAGGTGCTCGCTGATGCCCGACAGCGCCTGGAGCACCTTGGCCACGCTGCCCCGGGCCAGGGCGAAGGCCAGCAGGGTGAGCTCCGCCTCTGGGCTCACGCAACAGCTGGTGGGGGTGGCAAAGAGGCGGCTTAGTGGCACATTTACTTTTTTTACACATATAGATATAGAAATGATGTGACAATACTGATGGGTGTTCCTCATCCCACTTGAGCATCGTTGATGTTATGCTAGCATGCTAGAACACAGGGACGGGCCACAGGGTCGTTTTTAACTTTCAAGTTGCACATAGTTAGCAGCTGTATATTTAGTCTGGTTTTGGTCACGTGAAGATAACGACAGGGGAACGACAGCACGCGTCGCCCCCCGCCGCTGTCAGAGCAGGTTTCTCCTTACTCTGCTATCCTGAGCAGGAAGCCGTCCACCTCCTCCAGGATGTTGGCCGAGAAGAACTTGGGGAACTCTGTGGACGAGGGGGTCAGGGACAGAGGCGGCATGTGCCTTAAGGCTTTTCTACAGGTAGGGATAGAGACAGAAGTGCACACAAAACACAGCTTAGTTACCGAGAGGCTTATCACATAGATGTCGAGGTATCCAACATCTCTTGGGTCACCAAATCAGTCACAGAGACAATCCGTCAAATCAACCAAAAATCCTTGGACCACGACAGAATATCTCCGGTGGATGACGATATTAGTCGTGTCATTTTTAAAAGGAAAGAAAGGGGCTTAGGAGTGTCTCTCACTGTGTACTCTGGAGAACAGTCTGGGCCAGAACCGGGTTAGTTTCCATGGAGGCGGTGACCAGGGAGGTTAGGAGGGACAGGTACCAGATAGCCGACGCGTCTGAGACCGACACCTCTTTGCTCTTGGTAATCTGGTAGCCCAGCGTCTTCAGCCCGTGGATCCGCGTGTCGCATCCGTCGCTAAGGCAACGTTTGATGTTGATTTGAATGTCTGCAGGGACGCAGGAGTCAAATGGGAGTGTTGTGAATACACCGGGATGACGCGTAGAATACACAGATCCTCTTTGCACCAACTCCTGGGAGGAAATTGCAGAACCAAAGTATGATTTTTTTTTTACGACAACCCTGTAATAAGGAAACCAAGCAGGGTGACTCAGCGATCACACAGCCCACACTGTCAGAGTTGAACAAAAAGCAAAAGCAACGGCTAAACAGTGTAGTGGCGAGGGGTTGTTCCACTGCCAGACCAAAGGGCACTGGGTTCAAACTGGGGGCAACAGCCCAATCTG
This sequence comes from Gadus macrocephalus, assembly GCF_031168955.1. Classification (NCBI taxonomy): domain Eukaryota; kingdom Metazoa; phylum Chordata; class Actinopteri; order Gadiformes; family Gadidae; genus Gadus; species Gadus macrocephalus. The sequence continues at coordinate 21,230,672 of NC_082388.1, read as the reverse complement.
TATCAATAAACCCAGGCATCATTGACCAAGGTGTGCTACCCCTACCTTCTTCTTAATAACCTGTAACTGAAGTGACCAGCCCTGTTGCTTTTGAAACGAATGGGCCCCCCTGAATAACTTGAGATGGACTCACAGGGGTGCGTGATGTTGGCGTTCTCCAGTAGTGCCACGTAGCCCGTCACGTTGCTGGGGACGCGGATGTCCCGGATCTCCTGGAGCGAGCGCCGGTTCTTGCCCACGGCCACCGACACCAGCTGGGGCATGTAGCTGTGGTCGTTGGAGGCCACGGCGATGGCCAGGCGTCTCAGCACCACGTCTGGCTTCATTTTCAACCTGGAGGGGTTAGCGAGAGCAGCTTTAGAGGAGGAGCCACAGACACTGTTCTCAAAAGGTGTTTCGTGTTTGTACATTCTTCTTTATTTTTTTTGTTATGCATAGCAAAGGTAGTTGGTAGGTATAAAATAAAGTCTATCAATCAAGCAAAATATGAGGTGCATAAAAGGTGGGAAAAGCTCTGTGCCTCACGGCATGCAACGGTCACGTCCGAGGTATCATAACATTCACATCTACTAACCTTTTCTTTCTATGGCGTCTTTGAACTCTGTCGTATCGTGTGGTGGAAGCTACACCAACATTGAGGGAGCTGCATGCTTGATGGTTTGCAGCCTTACTGGTAAGTTGCTTTTGGTAAAACCTCAGTGGCTAAAGGATGTACATCGTCGACCCTCCTCACCTAATCCAGTGGGAGCGTGCGCTGCCGTCCGACTGCCAGAAGGAGCCTGTCTCGCCGTCCGTCATCCTGTGGATGTCCGTGGCGTTGGAGGAGGCTTCGATGAAGCTGAAGCACTGCGTGACCACCTTGACCTTGTCCACGTCAGGGTCCCGGATCAGCTCTGCTCTGTACTGGATGTCAAGGTCTGGAACAAGACGGGGAGTAAACAGGAGACAGAACGTCAACACTAAACCATGTCAACCCAGCCACCCAAAGGGATTTGGTGGTAATGTTGCGAGAGCCAGACGATACGAGATTCAAAATGGTCAAAGAATTCAGTTGTCTCATTATTAACGTCTATAAGGTCAATCATGTCTATTTATGCTCATTATTCAAGGCGGCTATAAAAGCTCTCTCACCTTTCTCTTTCTGCAGGAGGAATTCCAGGAAGTTCTGGACCAAGGTGGACCTCATGGTACAGATGCTGTTGTAGCCCTCTAGCAGTGGGAACGGGATGGCACTGCTGGGAATACGGTTCCTGTGCAGGAACTTGAGGATTTTGGAAGCATGCGCCCCCAACTCATCTTTATACTTAGAGAATATGTCCACGAAACCTGAAACAATGCAATGGAAAATCTGTGAAATGGATTCCCACAGATCCTATTCTCTCAGTCTTTAATTACCCAACCATAAGGCAGTGTTGATTGATTGATTGTGTTGGTGTTGGTGACCCCTGATCCCGTGATAAACCAGTCCTGTGACATACCTGGGGTTAGGGAGCACGCCTGCAGATGTCTTATGACGTGACTCAGCTCTCCCTGAAGATTGGCTCCGTTTGAGTTCTTCAGAGCAGACAACATACTCTCCACATCCACCACCCCATCCCCCTCTGTATCAAACTGACCAAAGGCCTGGACACACACACACACACACACACACACACACACACACACACACACACACACACACACACACACACACACACACACACACACACACACACACACACACACACACACACACACACACACACACACACACACACAACTGGGTAGACTGAGCAGCAATAAAACTGTTTTTTTGCTAAACATTTTTGGGATATATTTTAATTATAAATCTCTGGAAAAGACCCTGTGATTATATTATCACCTTTGTGTGCATTTTAAATATTGAATTAACGTGAGTGATTAGTCATTGTATGCAAGGCATTCAAAATCCCAAACAAAGCTTCTCGTACAGCCCATTCATGATTTAACCTATTCATCTGTAGATTTGTTGTCCAACAAATGTTGGACTACCAACAAAGCAAATAGTTTAACGATAGAGGCAGAGCTACAGCCTGAACGTCAACGTCCATGGCTTGCAAAGAGAACGTCAACAATTGAAAGCTTTGTGTCCCAATGCAAAGGGGAAGCACACATGGACCAAGTGAACAGAGGGTGTATTTGGGTTCAGTAATCACCGTTAAACCAATCCGATGTTAGATAATATTATGCGAATTAATTTCAATAGTGAGTTGTGTTGCAATAAGAGTGTTGTCAATAAGATTGGACTGCCGTAAAGTGGGGCTGTGTCTGGTATACCGTAAATATATTACCTCCTCACACTCATCTCGTGGTGCATTCCTGATCTCTAACATCTCACAAAACTGTTCCACATTTACTGACTCTTCTCCTCGGCTCAATCGGTCCTCCAACCATCGCATTAAAGCTATTTCGTTCCCGGCCAGAACCGACTCTGGAATAGCGAGTCCTGAGTCACTGATCCGGGCCGCCGCTTCTCTCAATTTAACTTGTTCTAACAGGACTCCGGGAGTCGGTGGTCCGTTAGTGGACGGTGGGTTGTTGATCGTCGGTCTACCGCTTTTCCCGGAACCGGAGCCTCCAGCAGTCCCAGCCCCGACACCAGTAGCCGCAGAGGCCGGGCTGTCTTCCGCGAACCCTGGGCTTTCGGCTTCGACATCTTCCTCGTCCCCGCTGGCTCCGGCAACGCCGCTTTCTGCGTTTCCCATGTTTTTTAAGCGGCCTATGGAGCCCTGATGATCCTTTCTCACAGTCTGCTGTCCGTTTTGAATCTGCTTTGCTAGGTTAGAGCTCTCTAACCTATGCTCTGCTGTTCATTACTACCGCATTGACGTTCAGTACGTAGTGGACGAGACGAGACGTCAGTTGCAAACCAACCTGCCACAAGCCGACGTGCCGCGCATGCGCCTTGGCGACTACGTGAACGGAAATGCACTTGTTATGGTTGCAATTTAACAGAAGATAACTTATATTGATGGTTGGGTATGGTTTTATTCAAACCATTTTGATGGAAATAAGAATGTACGGCGATGCATTTTTCGCGGTTGCATCTGTATTAGTGGCTATATTAATTATACCTAGCGACTGGTCCACGAAACTTACAAATGAATGGACCCAAGAGCCCCATATGCGGGTTTTAAGCAGGGATGAACTATCATTGTACGATGGTGCAAGTGGCAGCAAGGGTCTTTACCTGGCGATAATTGGCCAGGTGTTTGATGTCCAGAAAGGAGACAGGCACTATGGGGTTAATGGTGGTTATCATGGAATGGCAGGTAGGCTAAGCAATTTCTATCTACCATATTTGACAAAGGATAACTTGTGCTTTATATCATACGTTGTGCTATGTTTGTGACCTGGTCTTAGTGGTACTATTAGCTCCCACATACGTTACAGTTAGTGTCTTTCCAATTTTACACCGTGATCAGGCATTTTCATATTGTTCTGAGCGTTTAGACGCGTAATTACGGTATCGATTTATATCCGCCATGAATCAATATACTACTATTACTTATAATGTAATACTGATATTGTTTGACAATGAAACTGTTCTTACAATATGCCTACATGCACATGAAGGCGTATTTTAATCGTAGTATAATAGTACAGAATATGGATATAGCATGAATTCGAAGGCATATCAAATGCTATATGCCTTTGTTGATGAAACCAGAATAACCTCGTTCTGGGTGATCCTCTCCTCCCACATCCATGGAAATAGTTTTTTGGAATTTTGGCGTTATGTGCAATTTTAACTACACTTTTATACAATTTTAAACTAACTGCCTTTTTGTGTTCGTTTTTGTAGGTAAGGATGCCTCGCTGGCCTTCATCAGCGGGGATTTCACTGAAAGCGGCCTTATAGATGATGTGTCCACCCTGTCTCCTTCGCAGGTGGTCGCTCTGTATGACTGGCTGGCCTTTTATCAGAAGGACTACACACCTATAGGTGTGTTTATTGACAGTAGCCTATATAACTGAATGCTGGATACTTGGTGTGTAAACAGAATACCTACGTTCACTATTAACCTTGGTTTTGGTTCCAGGTCGACTGGTTGGTCGATTTTACACCGAGAAAGGGCTGCCCACAGAGGCCTTGATGAAGTTGGAGGAATTACTTTTCGAGGGTCAGAGGCTGAAGTCTCAGTTGCAGGCCGAGAGCCAGAAGTTCCCTTCTTGTAACTCAGAGTGGAGCCCCACCTTGGGAGGAAGAGTGTGGTGCTCAACCAAGAGGTATGGATTAAGTGCTATTCAGCCAACTTGGGTCAAATTACGGGAGATCCCAGAGGCTGTAACGTGTAGCTTACCGTTGCCAAACAGGATAGAAGAGGCTTAGTTTTATGAAACCTATTTTTGTGGTTGATGCTGTCCACAAGATGGCGCCATTGTTTAAACTCAAGCCGTTTATTTTTCTGCAGCGGCGGAGTGGAAAGATCTTGGGCAGGGGTTCCCAGGAAGCTCTTCTCCCCTGGTTCGAGCCGCTCCCGATGTGTCTGCGTGGAAGACCCCTCATCCGGGAGCCCCAACATGCAGGACTATCAGGGCTGCCATCCAGACAGTGACTCTTGTACACTGGAGGTCTAGCCAGTGGTTTAACTTTTAGAGACAAAATAAGTATGTCAGCATAAAGGCTGTATATATATTTTGTTTAAACTTTTATTTATTTTAATTCATTCCATTGCTCATTTATTTTTTCCCTCTTTTTTATAGCATTCTTGTACAGTCCAGGTAGCCTGTGATTTTTCCAGTACTCATGTTTTGATGTCTCGTTCATACATTTATTTTTACTGTAAAATATCTTCAATAGAACTACAAATAATCAAGTAATATAGTTGAAAGTACGTTTTTTTGAGGAACATTAAAAATGCTTTACTGTGACTTGTTTTTACAAATTTTGTAAGATTTATTTATCTGGGGTTATTTTACTCTTGGTATTACTCAGAAAATCCGGCTGTTTAAGCCCACACCACAACCAAGGAGTTTCTAGCTATTTGCTTCATTAAACCCGTCATAGAATGTGGGAATGGTAATGAAAGAAACACAAGCACATTCTTGTTCTGATGACCTTTATGTAAATCTGTCCTCCCGTTCTCTAAAAGGATACACAGGGAGGAACAGGCTAGATATCTGAGCATACAGATACAATACACTGTGCATAAAAGATTAAACAATGTGCATAAAAGATTAACAGAGGCCAAGATTTTTTTTTTTTTTTTAAGTTTGTCACAATGACAAGCACAAACTGCATTAGGTACAAAACAGTTGTAGTGGTCAAAAATATCACATTTATCTGTACAATTTAACAATACCTAAAGCGGCCCCTCTCCAAGCCACCCCTCAGCCACTTAATCTCCTTAGTGATCCAAAATGTCCTCTTGATAAAGTGCACCTGTTAGGCCAAGCAATCAAGAAGCATTAAAACGTGATCAAGACGACTGGACTCGGCCAATCAGAGGCTTGTGTTGACCAATCACAACACAAACCCCGTAAGAGGCCGATAAAAATGGAATGTAATCCTTTTGTGAGCAAAGCACATATATATTTATATGTATATATTATGATTATGACAAGATTTGAAGGCTAAAAATAATGACATGCTAAAGGCATAATCGGTTTTTGAGATTTAATTTGGATTATATTGAGATTTCCTTTCTGGACTGTTTACAAACTGGAAACCCATTATTTAAAAAACGTTTTAAGATTAACCATTTTATCAAATTGGAATAGGGTTTCTGACAGTATGGTTGCAGTATATGTGCAAACCGGCCATTTGTTTATGCAAGCGTTGGTCTCTGCCACTGTAGTGCCATACATTGTTTTGTTTTTGTTCAAAAACAATATTATAAACTGGTTCAAGGAGGAGCTGAACCATATCTGAGAACATTTGTTTTTCGTTTCTCACATACTGTGCGTTTACTTTCGCATCTGTTCAGACAACATCTGCTTGAGGAAATGACGATGGCCGTATAGATGAAGGCTTATGAGTGGATGCTTAATAAATGCTAAGAGCCCTGAGGAGGAATCTCAAGGGGATTTTAATTCAAAGCTGAACCCTGCAGTCTATGAAACGATTATATATGGTAGTATCCATGGGCAGTTTGTTTCCTCCAAAGTGATGACTCAACAGAAAAGAGGGCCTCCTTCTCTGTAGGCGGATGTGATGGTCCGCGCACACGTTCATAATCGTTTCATGATCCATAAAAAAGAAAAAAGCACTTGAGATGTTTAGCCCAACAAAAAACAATCGTAAAACCGTCCCATTCCACGCATACTTGTTCAACCTGTTGCCAAAACTGGCAACAAGCTTCTCATACTCTCGCATAGGATCACGCACACGCACACACACACACACACACACACACACACACACACACACACACACACACACACACACACACACACACACACACAAAAAGACAATTTTTGTTTCAACTTCTACTTGGGGGAGTCCCTCCGGAACATTGATCATTTCTAGAAGAGTATAATAGTGTGCAGGCGGTGGTTCAAGGATATGAAGAGGTCCCCCCGCTACTGTCGTCCTTGCTATACGGGCCCCTTGCCAAGTTCACCTCTGAGCCTCGGGTGGGAGGGTGGGGTGGCGGGGTTAGCCAGAGCCAAGTGCACCCTAGGACACCCCTCCCAACGTCATGACATCAAAGCAAATGTCACACACTCTCACGGGCTTGGTGAGGTCAAACTTGATGATGGGGATCTCCTTGATCGAGCACTTGTGGCAGAGCAGGCGCCCACAGTGGCGGCTGGAGAGAGCGAGATAGATCGAGAGAGAGAGAGAATGAGATAGATCGAGAGAGAACGAGATAGATCGAGAGAGAGAGAACGAGAGAGAGAGAACGAGAGAGAGAGAACGAGAGAACGAGAGAACGAGAGAGAGAGAGAACACGAGAGAGAGATGGATCGAGAGAAAGAGATAGATCGAGAGAGAGATGGATCGAGAGAAAGAGATAGATCGAGAGAGAGATGGATCGAGAGAAAGAGATAGATCGAGAGAGAGAGAGAACGAGATAGATCGAGAGAGAGAGATGGATCGAGAGAGATTCGAGAGAACGAGAGCGAGAGAGAGAAAAAAGAGTGAGACGTGGGTAAGTTTGACGTACGGCGTATAAAACAGCCAACCGCTGTATTAAACAGTCAAAGAATGGTATGTTACACGACTGACCAGTGATGCTTGCGTGTGGTGACGCCAAACTTGTTAGCACACTCGTAGCAGTTGGATCCGTCGCACCACGGGGGCTCTTTGGTCAGCATATCTAGTCCGACCAGCCGACAGGGGAAAAAACAGGGATTATTACCTCACATTCACACCTTTCCTCTCTCAAATTATTATTATAATTTTTAAAAATGCAAGGTTGCTACAGTGTGCGGGTGTTTAACCTAGTAGGCGGAAGAGGAGTTGTTTGGTGGCCACTTGGTAGTTGAAGATGTTGACTCCTTGGTTGTTGTTGACCCCCAGGCGTGCGCCGGCCCGAACTATCGCGCGGCACAAGTTGGCGTTTCCCTTCATGTAGGCCAGCAGCAGAACTGGAGGAGGACAGGGGGGTGTTCAGTCCGCCGGAGAGAGAAGACCAGACACAACTCACGTGGAACCGGGCGGCCGACCTCCAAAAGGGGTTCCCTACCCGTGTTGCCCTCGTTGTCCGGTTTGTCCAGGGGATACTCGGCCATGCACTCCAGGAACAACTCAAAGATGGCCGCAGCGTTCTCCTTCCCATAATGCCCCAGGACGTGCATCGGCGACTGACCCCTGTGGTGAGGGCAGACAGTTAAGATAGTCAGGATTAATCTCTATCCGTCTGTCCGTGGTGTGACATCCTTCGGAGGAAACTAATGATGGGAGGTGTACCCAAGATGAAGGAACTAGGGCCTCGACTACACTACAGAAAAGCAGTTTTGGTTACATTTATTATCACAATATTATATGCCTGATGCATGCTTTTCAAGGCAAGATTGCAGGCTATTGGGACTGGTTTGAATTACTCGGCCAGGTAACTGCAAACACATGTTGTGTGCACACTACGATAAATGTGTTCACAATACGGGCCACACAACTTTGGAATGGTAATACCAGGTTGCATTAAAAGATCCCCAATGTGACCGAGATCCGATCCTGCGGATACACCCAGATGTTGCATTGAAATGAAGAGTGTAATCAAGCCTGAGGTGTTCCTGGGGTTGAAGAAGCGAGGCATACCTGAGGTTGAAGGCTTCGGCGTCAACGTTGGACTCTGTGAGGAGCACTCGGACGTTGTTCAGTCGAGCCTGCATCACAGCTAGGTGCAGAGCTGCAGGACAACAGAGCATTGGTCAGACACCATGCACACACACAAACAATGTCCTCAACACAACATTGGCCAAGTACACTCATCTCTAAAGAACTCTACCTTTAAAAAAAGGCATCTGCTTATTCAACATAAAAAAAACAACAACAACACTGTTGTATAAATTATATACAAAACAAGAAAGTTATGATGGATCGAAATGTCGGACGCACTGAAGATTGCGTGTAGCTTTTAAGGACTATACACATATTGATTATTCAATCACCCACGCATAATAGCATTCAATACACAGAAGCCAAGGATGGTTACCATTACTGCCGTTCTCGTCAGCCGCGGCGAAGTCCACCCCGTTCTCCAGCAGCACGGAGCAGATGGTAGCGAGGTCTTGCTGGGCGGCGAGGTGCAGAGCCGTCTGTCTGTGTTTGGTCAGTGCGTTCACCTTGGCCCCAGCCAGCAACTGGAGACGGTTTCACAAAATGATCAATCAAGTCCGTTGCAGTAGAAACGCATAGCCGGGATATCAGCCAGCCATAGAGCACATCAGATAAAAAACGGATACATAAAAAGCACAGTATTTAAAGTATATTCAAATTCCATTGGCAGGTGTCTTTCTATCAATTGTGTAGTTGCAGGTGCAGTTACAGACATATTATATTCATGTAGGAAATTTCCCATCCCCGACTGCCTTAGCTACAACTATATATGAATCATGTGTTGTTGCCACAGAATGAATGCATGACTATCAGGCATGTTTCTTCTATGGACTGATACTGATGCCATGTTATTAAATTGTCAGCTACTTATTGGCCTATTCCGATTAAATATCGTGCGTCACTGATTATCCAGTGGAAAGACAAACTGCATTACCAGGTTGCGGACGATGATCTCCGAGCCGGCCTGGACGGCGAGGTGAAGGGGCGTCTGCTTGGCCGAGTCCTGCACGCGGGAGTTGACGTTGGCCTGGACGCTGATGAGGAACAGCACGCTCTCGATGTCCGAGCTCTGCACCGCCACGTGGAGGAAGTTACGCCCTTTGTTGTCCACCTGGAAGAGAGGACAGGAAACGGGTGGTCACTCGGGTTGGTTCGTTTTAATAAATGGGTGGTGGGTCCAATAGAGTAGGGGTCCAAGTAGATAGGGGTTGCTGCATTTGAAAACTTTTTCTTACATCCTCCTTCCTTTTTGCTCGTTCCCTATACTCAAAGAGAAGGGCGGTAGCCAGGTGGGGTCAAGCGGAAGGCAAGGAGCAGTGGCGAAAATTTGGCTGAGCTGCTTCAGTGTCATTAAGTGCCTTTCCTTCTCTGCCTCCAACGCAGGCGGTCGCATCTCTCTCTGCTCCCTCTGTTCGCTCCCGGCCCTATCTCTCCCCTGCTCTTCGTCTCTGTCTCTATCTCTGTCTCTGTTCTGTGCGTGTTTGTGATGTTTTTGATGTGATGCTTATGTGTTGAGGTGTTTTTTTTGCTAATCCCTACACTGTGCCCCCCTTAAAGGAGCATAGTTTGGGTATTGCCAATTTTTTTTTTCCCTCGTTACCCTCTTGTTTAGCTTTTCAAGTTTCTTATCTAACGCGGGCCGCATGTTTGAACAGGCGCCTGACAGTCTCTCCGTCCTGTCTCCCCACATGTTTCTTGGACGGATGTATGTAACTGGAAATTTCGTTGCTCTGTAACATGTGCAATGACAACAATAAAAATCTAATCTAATCTAATCTAATCTTAATGTTGCAATGTTTATGATCTGGGCCAATCGCAACCTTCAGACCTGCTTCATTGGCATCCGTCTCTGTTAGATTAAGCATTTGGCTGCCTATCACTTTGTTTTAGGACCGTCCGTCCGTCCGTCCGTCCGTCCGTCCGTGAGTGAGTGAGTGAGTGAGTGAGTGAGTGAGTGAGTGAGTGAGTGAGTGAGTGAGTGAGTGAGTGAGTGAGTGAGTGAGTGAGTGAGTGAGTGAGTGAGTGAGTGAGTGAGTGAGTGAGTGAGTGAGTGAGTGAGTGAGTGAGTGAGTGAGTGAGTGAGTGAGTGAGTGAGTGAGTGAGTGCTCCACCTGCTCTGCAGCCCCGGGCTCTCTCTTGAGGATGGCCTCGGCGGCCTTGTTGTTCTTGTGGGTCATGGCGCAGGCGAACGGCGTCATGCCCTGCCGGTCGCGGGTGTTGAGGCGGATGTCCGAGTGCAAGATGAGCAGCTGGATGATGACGCTGTGCTGGTTGCTAATGGCAACATGGATCGGCGCACGGCCCTCGGCGTCCTGTGGGGATAATTGTCGGGGGGGGGGGATTCAATTACAATACTTAAACACCGGGCTGAGCTGTGTCCACAGTTAAGACTCCAATAATTACTATCTTCGTTAGGCCCTGTGTCAATTATGAGTCACTTATCCGGCAGCTCTCTCCTACCTCCTCCGCCGAAACATAAACAAAACGGGCCGAAGGCGCCCAACTAAGCCTCCAGCAGTCTGCGGGAAAATACAAAGGTAAGAGCAGTGTTGCTGGACCTGCGTGTTGACGTTGGCTCCGAACTCCAGCAGGCACTGCACCGTCTCCTCCTGGCCCCAGCAGCCCGCCAGGTGGAGGGGGGTCTGGCCGTCCCTGGCCTCCTCGTCCCCCTCCCCGTTGGGGCCCGGCCGCCTGGGGCTGTTCACGTCACAGCCGCTGATACACACACACACACACACACACACACACACACACACACACACACACACACACACACACACACACACACACACACACACACACACACACACACACACACACACACACACACACACACACACACACACACACACAGAGACAAAGAGTGAGAGAGAGAGAGAAACATTAGGGGCGGGAATATTGCGGTAACTCGCGATTCGATTTCGATTCTTGGGAGCCTCGAGTATATTCAAAATCTAATCAGAACGATTTCCTGATGTGATTTCAGGATCTACTCCAGCCCGCTGTGCGCTAAGATGTCTGTAGGGAAAATGATGGCATGAGAGCAGAGAAAAGTATGGATACATTTATGTAGTCTGGTAAATCAATGAGAATCACAATCCTTACGATTTTTCTCCCCCATCCAAAATTCACATACAATTTTCTCAGTTGTACATTGTGTATATATGTATATATATATATATATATAGATGTTAAACACAAAGGTTCTAGGCCCTTATCCCTTGGAAACAAGCACAAAGTGTGCGCGTATGTGTGTGCGTGCGTGCGTACAGACCTGCGTATGAGGAAGCAGGAGGACACCTCGTTGTTCTCGTCTATAGCCCTGTGGAGGAGAGTCTGCTGGCAGCCACTGGGACCCGCGCTCCAGCAGGTGGCGTCACAGCCATGTCGCACCTGGTGAACCCCCCCCGAAAGACAAAGGTCTCAGTGTACCATCCTATTCTCATAGATCCTCCCCCACTGAGACGCCCAGTCTCTTTGAGGATAGTAGCTAGCCGTTTTGAAGGAGTCATTTGGTAGACGCTTACAACCAAAGTGACTTACTAGATGAGGCTATAGAACAAGTATACAATCAGAATTGGAGTTACTACAACCAAAATGCAAGTGCTGTACAATCAGGTTCATAACAAAACAAATGGATCAATTGTTTCAGAACTAAGTGGCAGTGGTATAAGTGCAGCATTGTTACTCCTCAGAGATAGTAAATTATGTAATGAAACATTAGGCAACTTAAAAAAGCTGCACTGTTCTGTACAAACACCATGTGACCACTACTGCCTTATCCAATAAGCCTGTTAAGATAGGGTATCTTAGCCTGCCGAGGCCAATGTGTTGGCAGGCTGCACCCTAAACTTGTCTTTGGGCCCGTGGGCACCATGTTGGCAACCCCTACTCTACTACACCGTCAACAACCGAAATCCAGTGACACACACGGAGACAGAAACACAGTGACCGGCAGCGTGAGAGAGAGCCACAGGACTCACCAGCGTCGAGGCAATGTCCTCTAAGCCGTTCTCCAAGGCAAGCCAAAGGGGCGGGTTCCCCTTCTCGTCCACCACCGACATGTCGGCTCCACGCGTGCAGATGGCATCCACCACCAGGGGGAGCTGGTTGCTGATGGCCAGCTGCAGCGCCGTCTGACCTTCCTGTGTCCTGAAAGAGAGAGGGCGGGAGGCACTTAGAAGAAGATGCATGCGAGAAATCAATTGCCAAGAGGGACCGAAATCAAGTGAATATTAACGAGCAGAGAGAGCGCGCTCGTCAGCGCATAAAAGAGGATGCTCCCTGCAGGCCATAGATAAGCAACCATGCTGGAGGACATTCCTCAATATGGTCCAACCCTATGATTTATTGATATGCTACGCTCCTAACTATAATCTTCCCGCCTCATTCAAGCTTCAACAAAATGTCAAACAATTATTGTTGGAAAAAAAAAAAAAAAAACATGGAAAAAAAATCTAAATTATTACTTCCTCTATAAGCTCGGATTTTAAGCTTCCTCTATCAGACGCTCCTCTATTTACTATTTAGCAGACGCTTTCAAAGCATGGCGTCAATGAGCAGGTTGAGGGGAGACAACTCAGAGGTGCTTTTGATTAGACTGCTGACATCGGGGTGTGCGGACCCTCCGGCCGCCCAGTCATACCTGACGTTGATGTCCGCCTGGTGCTCCAATAGGAACAGGGCGCTCTTGCTGTCCTGCCTCTGGATGGCCATGTGCAGCAGGGTCTGCCCCCTGGCCATGGTGTCATTGATGGAGGCCCCGGAGCCCAGCAGCTGGGCGGCGACGTTGTGCATGCCTGAGACGCAGAACCCCACACGTTAAGACTCAAAGGCCGGGCGTCCTTGGCATGGTTGAACCTTCGTGAGCCGATGGTAGGCCGTGCGGAGGTTACGGACGGAGTGAGGGGAGTGTACCTGTCCACAGGGCTAAACCCAGCACCGTTTGGTCCATGGAGTCCTTGAGGCTGAAGTCGGGGATGATCTGGAGGTTGTTGGTGGCGTGAAGGGCGTTGGCTGCAGCGGAGCGGTCGACAGGAGACGGACAGTTAACACCCACGCCCCAACTGACAGGTCAAGGGGCGATCCGAACACGGCACACGACTTGGTGGTGCAACATACATCCACCTTTAAGCGCGACTTTTATAAATAAAAATAGAAATAGAAATAAATTGACTTAAATAAAATAGAAACAAATTGACGGTCAAACGATTGACATCGTTTGACCCCCCTGGGGAGCACTGACCTTTCTGCTCGAGGATGACGGAGACCACGTCCGGGTGGTTGTTGGCGATGGCCATGTGCAGGGGGCTCTGGAGGGCCAGGGCAGGGGGGTCCTCGGACGGGGGCTTGAGGGTCTGCAGGTTGGGGTTGGCCCCCTGCTGCAGCAGCTCCGCAGTCAGGCCGGCCAGACCACACAGACAGGCCGTGTGGAGGGGGGTCTCGCCCTGATGGGTAGAAGGGAACATTTAAATAATGCTAGGGCGGTGAACATTGATGCATGTTGTATAGGAAATGTACAGCAGAACAATTTGACTGTAACAACTGGTATAGCGTATACATAGTAAACTATGTATGCCGACTGGTACTAAAAATGATGAACTGATAAGAAAAATAACCATCTGTGGGCGATAGAACAACACAGAGGTATATTACTAGCAGTACTCAAGAGATAGAGCGCAAACCACACTGCAACACAAATGTGAACTGCTAGCGAGGCATCGCGTCTGCCTCGTGACCTCTGTGGTGACTGCGTGGGGTGTAACACGACATCACCGCTCACCAGCTTGTTGACGTGGTTGACCAGCGCACCATGGGTGGCCAGGAAGAGTGCGGCTGCTTCACTGCTCGCCTTGGCCGCCCTCTGCATCAGACAGTTGCCTAGTGGAAGGGGAGAGGAAGACAACATGAATGTTTTAAAATATGCACCGTCTGCAGTGCTAGGATGCTGGGAGAAAAACAATGAATTAACTATAAGCGGCAATGAGCCGTCCTCGCCATGATCTGGTTCGGCTAGCAGGCCGCTGGAGTCTGCTGTAAACTAGCATAGGTAAATGATCGAGGACATTTCAAATAAATCGGAGTGGTGTATGTAAATGCTCCCAATGAAACACAGTTGTACAACACAACGTCGGTTGAAATGCATAGGAGAAAAAGGGAGGTTTTTAATAAATCTTCCCCCCTATGCAGACTTGCACAGGGGGGGGGGGGGGGGATTAGTTGAAAAAAGCCAGGTCTCTTTCTTCATATACAGCCAAATAAATCCAAAATCATATCTGCTACAGCTCTGATGCGTTCATATGTGGACACCATAATAGTAGCAGCCAAGAGAAGACATCCAGTGTCTAAAGGAGAGTCAACGAGACGAGGCTCGGCGTGGCTCTCAGGTGTGGAGGTACCTGTGCCCAGGTCGGGGGCGTCGGGGTTGCTGCCCCTCTGGATGAGCTGCGCGGCCAGGCTGCTCTCGTCGAAGGCGGTGCCGTTCACCACCGGGGCCGTGTCCTCGAAGGGGTTGACGGAGTCGTCGGAGGCCAGCGTGATGTACTGCAGGGCCAGCCACAGCGCCGTGCTGCCCTCGTGGTCCTTGAGCTCCAGGTCCAGCCTGACCCGAGATTAAGGGAGGGAAGCAAACGCTGGTGACGACGGGGCGGGCGGCTTAGCGCCGTCTCAGAGCGTTAATTCGACCCGGGGTAGCGTGCCAGAAGTGAGAGGGCGTCTGAGTAAGACTGACATAAAGTCAGTGCCAAAAGCCAGTGCCAACAAACGGAATGATCTGCCTGTATGTATGTATGTATGTATGTATGTATGTATGTATGTATGTATGTATGTATGTATGTATGTATGTATGTATGTATGTTAGGGATCGACCGATACCGATTTTTTAGGGCCGATACGATACCGATATTTTTTCAATCAGCCTTAGCCGATACGCCGATACCGATTTTCTTGAGCGTTTTTTTTTTTTTATTATTTTTTTTTTTAAAGGAACATTTATTGAACTTCAATATAAAAAACAATATTTAACAAATAGTAAAAACAGGTGAAGTAGAACAAGTAAGATCAAGTAGATGAACAATATTTAACAAATATTAAAAATAGGTGAGGTAGAACAAGTAAAAAAAAAAATGTAAAAAAAAATCGGCGAAAATCAGCCGCGTATCGGCCGATACCGATACACGTAAAAAACGCGAATATCGGCCGATAATATCGGCCGACCGATATATCGGTCGATCCCTAATGTATGTATGTATGTATGTATGTATGTATGTATGTATGTATGTATGTATGTATGTATGTATGTATGTATGTATGTATGTATGCATGCATGTATGTATGTACGTACGTCAATTATGGCAACCATTGCACTCTGCAACCCCCACTCTGCGTTCCTCCTCAAGATTTCCTTCCTTGCTGATTAAGGGAGTTTTTTCTTGCCCTCTTGGGGGCTTGGGTCAGGGGGGGCTGTCATAAATATTTGGCCTGTTAAGCCCTTTGAGACTGTTATGGTGATTAAGGGCTATGCAAATACAATAGAATTGAAACATTTTGAGATTAAGGGAGAGAATTAGACTGATCAGTCTCGTTCTTCACAAACATAAATAAGGATTCAGAAAGACAAAACGGGCCACACAGGGGCGTGTGGAGGGCCTCACTGTTTGCACTGCAGGAGCTGGCTGAAGACCGGCTCGTTCCCCGACGCCACGGCCTCGTGCAGCGGGGTTCTGTGGAGGTGGCAGGGAGAAAGTCATCTTTGTTCATTTATAATCGAAAGCAGTAGTGAGAGAGGTGTATAGAAACAAGTTCAATACATCGCTAACCCTCACTACCTCATTCTATTCACTTTGCCAATCCAGCAGCATGCATCGGAACTTAAAGAGACGACAAACAAGGAACTAAATAAGAAAAACAAACCTAGAATAAAGACACTAAAGGAAGAAGCAAACAACAACGAAGCATTTCATAGAAGTGGCAAACAACCAAAAGTCTTCTTCATCCCCATTTTACCACAGACCAACATTTCAGTTCGCTTTTCAACTTCTTTACAAACATGCCATGGTTCTGAGGTGAGGCCAAAAGAGGCTATGGCAACTCACCTGCCTTTGCTGTTCTGCATGTTGGGGTTGGCGCCGGTCTTGAGCAGAGCCTCGGCGATGCGGGCCATGCCGCTCATCACCTCGGCGCAGTGCTTCTTGGGGCTGAAGGAGCAGACCAGGTGGAGGGGCGTCTCTACCGCCCCCACCGTGGCCGCGTTCACCTGGGCCGAGTGGCGGATCAGGAAGGTGGAGGCGAACTCATCGCCTGGGGTTGGGTGGGGGGAGGGTAGGAGTCATTCTACTGGTGATTTACAGCCCTCCAGCTGGTAGGCTACTGCTGTGTCGTGGTCCGTAAGCAGCTAATCCTGATAGTGCTTCATTGCTCTGGATACATGTTCAAGAACATGTAGCCAGATAAATGTTCTTGATAAATGGTGTTTCATTACAAAAAAAAAAACATGCTGAATTTATTGTACTATTTAAAGGGGACATATCATACCACCAGGTGTGAGTGTGATTAGCCATTACAAGCCGTTTCATTGTGACATCACAGGTGGGCGTGTCCACCTAGATGTGTGCTGGATGGATCAGTCTACCAGCCTACCCAGTGGACAGTAGCAAACATTGCTCATCTATGCGTCACACATCTAGGTGGACACGCCCACCTGTGATGTCACAATCCTGCACATTTTGAAAACGGCTTGCAATGGGTAATCACACTCACACCTGGTGGTATGATATGTCCCCTTTAAAGTTGACCTAGTAATTTAAAGTTGACCTAGTAATAGTAATTCAATGTTCTGGATAAATGTTCCAGAATATTTATCCGGGTAAATGTTCTGAATAAATGGTGGTTAAATAAAAAATAAAACCCAAGCTGAACTTATTGACCTATTTAAACTTGACCTCTGACCTCCACCTTCCTGCCCCCTACCTCTCTGGATGGCTTTATGCAGCAGGCTCCAGCCACTCTGGTCCACCATGTCCACGTCGGCCTTGTTGTTGACCAGCGTGGTGGCGATGCTCTCCAGCTTGCGAGAGAGCGCCAAGTCCAGCGCCAGGTCGCCATTGTTGTCCAGCTCATTCAGCTTCCCGGGCAGCTGAACGTGGAGGCAGATGAAGGGGGGGGGGGGTGAATCAATAGCACTCGACTAGGGAGGGGATACCACAGGAGGGGTGGGGGAGGGTGCTGGAGCTGACCTGCGAGTCCATCTCTATCAGGTAAAGGAAGACCACGTCCTCGCGCTCCACCTTGATGGCTTTGTGGAGAGGGAACTCCGTTTTGGATTTGATCATCTTGAAGAGCAGCTGGGCACTCATGGTGCTGAAGTCCTCTTTCCTCAAGTCGTCCTGGAAACAGCAACACGCTTTCTTTAAAAAAGTCTGTCCCTGCTGGGAGCGCTCTCTACGGCGACCACCCAACCGAGACACCAGCTTGGTTTCCTCTTGATCAGAAAAAGCTATTACTATTACGCCACATTTTGATAGAAAGAGTGTGTGTGCGGCTGTGGAGTGGAAGGCTATAAACCGCATCTCAAGATCATAGAAAAGCCAACGGTGCATAACGACGCTGGTGGATAGCCCACCCCTCTGGCTCGTAAACGTAACCTTGACCACCCCGGGAAAGGGTTTACGAGATGATTCACCCAGACAGCCTTGACATGCAGCATCGCTCACCCAGTGGCTGGCTATGATCTCCCCGCAGTAGTTCATCAGCGTGGTGGCATCGAGCTCCTCTGCCGTTTGGTAGAAGCGGATACAGTTCCTCACATTCACAGAGGACATCACTCCTTTCTCACACCTACCCAAAAGAACACAAGGAGACATTAGAAACTTGAGACCAAAAGAGTGGTTTTGGTTTTGAGCATTGCGTAACACTGTCACAGCAGAGAGCGCCACTTAAAAAAAAAGACATTCTATGCTGGCAGGATCAGGCAGATGGCCACATTAGTCATCAAAAAAGGGCTTGTATTGATTTATGGATGCATCTAAACGCTGCGCTGGCGTACATTGACCCCAGCATCGTCGGGCTGTCACTTTGAAATGGTCTGTTCTGGTTATTTATTGGCTGCCGGGACAGGACAGGTGACCTTCTGCAGCCGAATTCCCTGGTTTCACATTGAACATTTAATCAATTGAAAAGGAATTGAAGATCATTTTGCTAATATATTCATGGCTTCGTGGATTATCTGGTCACTACATCAAACATCTTCCACTATGGTTACGTTTGTCCAATTCAGTTGATTAGAAAAATAACATATATAGATATATATTTATTATTATTTTTCATTAAAAGACTAAATGGAAAATGTGATAATGCATGATAAAAAAAATAAAATAATGATAAGAAGCAGCCCAACGGTTATTGACCATAACGGTGGCATACAGACAGCGCTGTAGTCGGAGCTACAGCTGCATCGAGCAGTCGTCTCAGAGGGGCCGAGGAGCTCTGGAGCTCACCTTTCTCGCAGAAGATGCAGCTGGAAGCGGTTGGCGAGCTTCATCAAGTCCACCAGGAAGACGTCGTCCTCATTGAGCTCCAGCTGATCCGTGTAGGCCCAGCGCAACATCGCCATGGCGACCTCAGGCTTGGTATCTACACAGTTTTAGAGGGTTGAGTGAATTTGCCACACAAATGGGCTGTTCATTAGGAAATCTGAAAGACTGGTTGTGATCCTGGAAAGGTGTGGTGTGAACGGTGTGCCACGCGGGGCTTCTCACCAGATAGGTCCAGATCTGATGTGGAGGCCAGGTTGGCCAAACTCCACACATCAGTGCGAGCGGCCAACACAAACTTATGGGCATGGAGTCGCTCTCCTGCGATTTTCACCTTCAGATCACTGCAGTATGAACAACAAAATCCTTCAACAATGAGACGAAAAATACAACTGATAAGGCAACAATAAATTTCATTCATGTACATTTAACAAGTGTGTTGGGGTTTGTAGGGTGCAAATAAACCAACCAATGACTAGAATCAAACATTGAAACAAACCAATTGAATCCACTACCATTTATTGAAACACCACACTTTGGCAGGGAGGGAGTGGAGCACCTACCTACCTGCCCTTCAAACCACCCCATATTAACCAAGCTCTTCCGCTCACCTGTACTGCTCCTGCTGGTAGAGCTCACACACTATCTCCAGGAGACGGCTGATGAAGGTGTCCCCGGAAGGTGGGGCGTTGGGGCTGATGGCGCCCTGGCTGTTCGCCTGGGCTGCCAGCATGGCGTACCGACGCTCCGTGTCGGCCAGCTTCTGCTGCATCTTCACATACTCCTGCCGGAGCAGGGCCAGGTGCTTCTTCAGCTTGGCCACCTCCTCTGTCCGGTCCAAGGTGTAGGGAAGGAGAGGAGGGGGGGAACCGAGGAGAAGGTGGATGAGGATGAAACAAAAGAGGAGGAGCAAGAGAAGAAGGAGGAGGAGAAGGAGAAGAGAGAGGATAATGTGGATGAAACAAACGAGGGGGGGGGGGGGGGGGAGGGGGAGGAGACAGATGAAAATGTGGACGAGGATGAAAGAAAGGAGGAGGAGGAACAGGAAAGAAGACACAGGAAGAAGGGATTCATGAGTGCTTTTTTAAAGGCAAAAAGCTAAACTGTTTGTGTTTACTGAAAAAATACAACTGTTTAATAAAGCCATATTGAGTCGCAGTAATAGGTTTACAGTCATTGTGTTCAAACACATAAAACTTCCAAGTATCAGTTGTTGATGGTCGGTTGCAAATGTTAAGCCTACGACAAAATACAGCCTAATATCTCATTGGATCATTTAAAAAACCCAACAAATTAAGCTGGAGGCACAATTCCTGCTACGCAGATCTTGTGCTTTTAGGAGTGTCAGCTAAGATTGTACATACTTCCACTGAGGCCCATTTCCTTCCCTTTTCCTTCACCCAGTAAAGTTTTAGTGAAGAAAGAGTGCTGAGGAGGCACATTACTTTGCCCGCTCTTGTAAAAAAAAACGTTACTAGCGAAGTTTCTGGTCATGACGAACAGAGATTGTCCGTGTATGCGTTTGTGTGGGAGGGGGGGGGCTTTCAACACTCATATCAGCTCCATGCAGAGTTGCAACGAATGAACATTAAATGTCCAATAAAATCTTCAGGTTGCATATGACATACACAGCATGTCTTTATTTTAATAATAGACACAATTGTAAATCACAGATCTAATGAGATGAATAGGCTTTCTCAAGAAATAACAAGTTTCGACATGTGTATAAGAAGATCTGCATACACCGAGATCGAAAATTGTTATTTCGCAAGGTTTTATTGCATCAACTGGTGTGTACTGTAAGCATAACATCACTACAAGTTCAACATTGACGGCGCAATGCCGAAGCAGTTAATGCATTCTACTGTCTATTTCGGAGTCTGCATACACATCTTCCTCTGGTGAATCAATCAAATTTAGGCTACAATTGCCTTTCCACTACTGTCTACAATGGTACAACGTTCTTCTCTAAACCATAGATCGACATCACAAACTATTTTTCGCAATAGACTTATCTTCAAATAATTAATAATAATATATCGTTTTGCAAGGATAGACATGAAGGAGTGACATGTTTAGGCACGAACACTGTTGACTATAAACAGGGTGTGAAATTGCACAGATTGAAATTGTATTCAAGAAAGATAGTAGTTTCCACATATATTCAACTGTTGAAGTCAGCTTTAGAATCATCGTCCCCTTCTTGGCTGGTTAAGATCGCGACAAATACAACTCGATAGATAGCTAGATGAACGCCCGCTAACGTCGGCTAGCTAGCAAGATGAAGACCAGAGAAGTGACGGCGCACATCAGATTTTGTAGCTTCCTTAATACAGGTTGTCAATTTAACTCAATGGCCCCTCATAGTTCAAAAATAAACAGATCATTACGCATACCCAATTAAAAGGGAGTGTACTGTTAAATAGTCAAAAATCTCTCAAACCTTCCGCCATGTTACTTGCGTTACCTCCGAGGTTCTTTATCGCGATACGATGCCGAAACTGTCAGAGGGAATCGGATGGTGAGTTCGAGTACCTTCTATAAACTCGTAATTTAGGCCGTCCAAAAACTGACCGCGATCAATGATCGATACACTATGTAATATAGATATGTTCATCCTTTATTATATTCATTTCAATCAAATGTTATACTCTAAGGCTGGAAGAAATAAATAGATATTTATTCTTAAATATAAGAGTTAATTTTCATCCGAGCATCTCATGTCTGTTAGAAGGAAGGATACATATTTTTTTAGAATGTAAATTAATTATTCGTGCTTAATATTCAATTTAATATGTAATCCGGCCGATAATGTGTATTACCTTATTGTGTTGCATTGTTCCGGACCTAAAACAAGCAAGAAGATGGATGGATTTCACGGCTGTGTTCTAATGTCTACATCGAAATCCAATTTATATTAAAACCCGAAATTTGAGCTTTGTGTGTAAGTCAAATTGCAACCGCAGCCCCTCCCCAGATATCCGTATGTATTCAACAATGCAATTTTTATTTTGAAGCTTCAATGCCTCCAACTTGCTACATTGTGCCAGCATTAAATTTGCAAAAGGAGCAGATTTGAGTGCAACCAATTTTGAGTAAACTTGATACTTACAATGTTGAAGCACACATGCAAATAATTGCTGTAAAAAGGGAACAGACATGAAACTAACATTATTGCATTTTTAAATTGTCAAATTGCTATCAATGCTTTCCTCAAGCAACAGTATAATTTCGAACCATGAACTATGTAATAAAACAAATTAGTCAAACACTACTAACATTCTACTTGCTGTAGTTTGGTCTGGCTTTGCGAGACTAGTCAAACACTAACCTATCAAGTACTCTTAATCAATTATTTAACATGAAACCATCCATACTGTGCCATTATATATTTAAAAAAAGATTAAAACCAAGAACTATTGGAAAAAAATGTCATTTTATAAGAGCGCACTACAGGTGACAATTTTCATAACATGAAAAATATACATAAGTACTTTGTCTTTGTACATTAGGCAAAACTGAAACAGTACACCAGAAACAGAATGAACATTCAGGTTATGAAGATGGGAAAAAAAGGAAGGGCACAGATACAGTGCACAAACACAACGCAAAACATTCTCAAATCAAATCCCCATAACTCTCAGCTAAAAATAAAAGTAAACTAAAGATAAAGCATGCATTACCATTATCTAACAAGGGATGACACATAGAAGAAAAAAAAAAACAGGCTGCTAAAATAAATGACAGACAAATCCACCCGCAATGTTTTCAGGACACAACATTTTTGTTGCATTCAATGCACACAAGGAGGAGTTATTGCTACACCATACAGTTACCCAAACTCTAATAATACAGCTTCTGGGTGGCCTCAATCATTAAATAAATCTGCGCAAATACATTTCCTCCATCGTTTGATAAACTCAACTCTTGTTCAATGCAGGGTGGAGTGGCCAAGCATTTATTTGCTAAATCAGGAGGCACTTTTGAAAAAGACACAAGAGAAGACTCGGAGCATGCATGAGCGCGTTCCCTTTCTGACGGCAACTGACCCTCAGCTGTGGAGGTGGATGGGTGGCTGGTAGGGGGATAGTAAACAAACAACATACTCAGATGAGGGATGAAAGAGTAAGACATGCATGTCTTTCATGAACCAGACCAATACCGTGAGATTCACAGTGCTTCTGTTCCCTCTCATTAAAACAATCTTAACCAGTAAATGATGCACACTAAAAGGAGGGAGGGGGGGGGGGGGGGGGTGAGACGTAAAAAGTAAACAAGAGAGGTTCTAGCTAAACAAGCGCTATTCATTTGGTCTAAGTGTCTTGCTGGATGGAGAGAGAGTTAATATATTATCCGGGTTTTCGTCGGTGCTATATACAGGTCTTTACAATATTTTCCTGAATGTTGAAGCAGTCCATAGACTTCGAGAAAAAAAATTGTTCAGTTGTCTTATTGTTGTTTTTTTCCGAGTTGGCACTTGCTTGACGGTGGTCGGTCAGCCGCTGTGGTCACGGGGATGTTGTGTAGTTAGCCAGCCCGTTCCTGACAAGGTGGAGGAGAACAAGCCTTGTGACAGGGTGGGAAGTGCGGGAGACAGTGCCATGCTGAATTTCATTTGGACACCTGTGAAAGAAATAAGGTAGAAAGTCACAATGGATTGAAGTCGCAGTTATTACCACGCAATTGTACAGTGCACTGGTTATTTTAGATAAAGATTGTACTGGCTGGATTTGGTCAAATAGACCCTCTGTACATTTTATAAAGCTGAACCATAACTGCCCCACCACAATGTTACCCAAACATTTAGCCAATGATGACTTTAATGTTGTAATAATTCCTTCACAGCCAGTTAGAGCGGAAAGAACACTGTCATTTCGGGTTTTTTTAATTATGGAAGTATCCCCCCCTGCCGATTTGGATATCCTCAATCTTACACATTGTGAATTTAATGTCATGGTTGATATTTCAACTTCTGTAAAAAAAAATATATATATGTTTGAGATTGTGGCAAAGGATCGAAATTGTAAACAACATAGACACGATGATGAGGGGTTGAAAGAGTGGAATACTTACCCTGAAAATCTGATGCTAGAACATTGCGTATCACTCAAACGCAGTCTCTTGGCTCTTTCGCACACAACGTGCAACTTTCCTCTTAAATTCTCCATGTCTGTCCTCCCTCCATTCTTTCTGTATCGGGATAAGATTGGAGAATCAAAAGGTCAACATAACCCACTGGAAATCATAGCTCCATCATTGAAAAATAAACATATCTTCTGATAGCAGCGCCTAAAAAGGGGGCTCAATTGTCAGGTTATTATATCATTATCGATATATGGATGCATTCACATATGTTTTACTTACAGCAGCGTCTACATTAGCAGGCGAGTCCCCATTTGGGTCTGCCAACATGGAGATAACACTAATCATGATGGTTTCCACCGTGTGGATGGGCAGCCAGCGCTCCTCTGCCTTCTCATAGCCATACTTGTCCTCTCCAGGCTCGTGTAAAATGGAAATACAGACGTCACCATTCTTATCAACTGTAAAGCAAACATGCAGGACAAAGGTTATGAATGATCGCTTCAATAAATGTATAATAGATTTCCAATTATAGTTGACCATTACAATTCCTTGATTATTATTATTTTTTAGGGCTAAGAAATAAAATGTTATATCTTTGAAGAGCATCAAGGATTTACAAAAAATGCCAACTAAACTGACGATTATCCCTAACAAAGGGTAAACGGCTCCAGGGTTAAGGTGTGCTCGGAAAATAGATCAACAAAGATGGATTCTGAATAACGAGACATCGACAGTGCGGTACATTTAAACGTTTACCATTGGGGTGCCATATGTCAGTGATAAACCTCATCTTTGGTGGCCTGAGAGGGTAATCCTTTGGAAATGTCAGATGTGCTTTGAACACACCTCCTTCGCTGTGAGAAAAAAAAGACAAGAACAGAAAAATTGTCAAGACTTCAAACATCAATCAGACCTCCTGGACCAAGACTGAATGCCTGAAGTTGACATGAAAAAAAACAAAAAACAGTGGTAGACTTACTAATGCGTATCAGGTGGTCCGATGATGAGGACCTCCCATCTGTAGAGGTCATTCTCATCTATTAGGCCTGCAGAGAAACCTTCCACTGGGTTCTTATTCAGTTCTGGGGGAGGGAAGATGTCATCAGGCTATTGTGTAAACAGCTTCAAATAGAACAATGCCCTTATTGGTAGTATGAGACGCATGAGATTCAAGAGGGACAGGAGAATAAACACACTTAAAAACAAACGCTGTTTTAGAGACAAGACTCAAATAATTTCAAATCATCAAAGGTACGTTTATGAGGATGGGCAATAATTTTTTAGCTAAATATAAATTAAATGACATTATCAGATTGAATAATAGCATGACGAGAGTACATGCTTGAGCATGCAGTCAAATTACGTTGATCGGGATAATGTAGTATTCAATAACTTTACCGGTGAAGTCAAAAGGTTGACTGTACATGTGTTTTGGTTTCTTTGTGCAATATATGGGAAACTAGACTTTAACTACAACTCAACAATTAAATGATGCGTCCTATTTTGGTCTAAAAGTGTCTCACTGCGTCGAACGTTGCATTTATATTTTCACATGTGATGATGCGACTTTCCATAGATGTTGATAGAACTGACAGTATCGTGTACATTGTATAGGCTAGTGCATGGCACAAAGCAGACGGTCAGTTGTATCCGTGATGTGTTCTATGAAACGCAACAGCTCTTTGGAACATGAGAATATAGTCCCCATTTAAAAACTAGCTTTCAAATCTGGCCTGAACCCCAAGCTTATATGTCCTCCCATCTAGAATGAATATAGCCTTTAAGTGATGCGGGCCTGAGTTTCACAATCATGACAATAAATATAAATAATATTTGTAATCCTCAACGTGAAAACTAGTTTCAATAACGTTATAGGATATAAGTGCAATGGGCCAAAGCCGAAATTGCGGCATCCTATTTTGATGATCTGTTAGCAGGCCAAGCCGTGTACTGGGATTAACAACATCCCAGGATTCCACTGTGGGAGAAGACCACGATGAGGATTCAGCACCTGGCCAATTCGTACGGGGTGTGTGTATAGTGCATTTCATAACTTGAGTTGGTTGACCCACTGGTAGAATTGATAACACGTAAACACGATCCCCAGACCATAATATTTTAGCGAGTGTGTCCAGTCAGAGAAGTACGGGAGACTTCCGACAGGGGCTTTCAGTGGAAATGGCACCGCAGCGACAACAAATACAAAGACAACATGTACAGCAACACGATCCATGGGTCGATATTCTATGAGAAACTCGTTTTAAACCATTGCAATGACGACCTATACGCAGTTAATGTTTTATGACGCGGGGAATCTTTTTCGGTAAAATTGTTTTCGCCAGCGGCATTATTTGAACCACGGCTAGCGTTGCTGTTAGCCAAGAAGCTAACTAACGTTGACTGCCCGTTTGTTTCTCATGCTTAATTACCTGCCAGCTGTCTCCTCAGTAACAGCACTGATTGGGGCTCCGTCATCTTAAAGTAAAAGTTGTCTCTGCTATGTTTACTGTAGATATCACGATGCGACAACGATTGATTTAGGTTTACTAAACAGTTGTTCGTTGATTCTATTTTCTGTATAACATTCTCGTTGTTCTTCTTCTTTTACTTTTAGCTGTCGTATACTTCTTCGATGGTTTTCAAACATAGTCAAATCAAAGTAGTGCCACCTATCGTATCTGGAACTATATTACAGATGGCATTTATTTCCACTTTAAGCTGTGAAGTGGAAATAAATATAGCCTTTTAAAAAATAATCTCTTTAGGTTAAATTACAAAAAATAAATAATGCTTTTTCAAGATGTAGTTAGCCTTGAATGGAATAGTTTGAAATAAAAATTGGTAAACATCTGTGCCATCATCAAAATAACATTTTTGACCGTTTAAATATGCCAGGGGCTGACTCTGATGACCAGGTCAGACTTTATGTCTCGTTCTTCCAGGAAATGTGAGTGATCTTTATTTTCTCTTGATGTTTGTGAAACAAACACCATTTCGCTCTATGAAGCAATATGTTAAATTTTCTTTCCTGCGTATGGATGTTCTGCAATACAAACAATTCAGCTGGAACATAACCAGAAGCAGATGCAGAAATCCCAAGCTGCAAGAGTGGACAGAAATGATCCATTACATAGATTAAAACAGGAAATCAAAGCACTATGAAGCGAAAGAGCAAGTCTCCACCAAAGAGTAAAAATGTAAGGATGAACCATATAAAAAAGTTTGTATTAATTCACCAGTTTTTTTTATTATTATGATTAGTACAATTGATCTTCATCACAACAATTATTAGGGATAGATTATGCCTCTATAGCCAATCATAATGGGATGCAAATTAGAACCCTATAAATAATAAATGAGCACCGTTAAATGGTATTGAAAAGCTATTTGGTTTTGACACTGGTTATCATTATGTGTAGACATTTTGCAGAAGGTTAACAAGATATTTATTTTGTCGTTTATATCTGCAGGCTCACACCGTTCAGAGAGGCAAAGGTCGAAAGTGAATTAGATGAGATGAGGATGAGATACGATTTTTTTTTTGAACAATATAAATGCTTAAATTGTTATTTTGAATCTATAATTTGTCTTTTTCTTCGATTTGAAGAAAAGGGAGAATCAGTCCCTGAAGACATGGAAAGTAATAAGTTCTCTGGTATAACCTCTAATAAGTTCACGTAACTTAATTTTCCTTATTTGGTAAAGCTCTTATTTCAACTATGTTAAGGCTAGCCTTCTAAATACCCTATAACAAACAAAATAAATGCAGCTAAAAGCCACCATTGGTTTATTCATGGTATTTAAACAAACATAAATGACATTGATAGTCTATACAGCGATGCAGTTATAATGCTGTCAAAGCAAAATCCACCAGAATTTATAAAAAGTGTCAACTTCTATGTTAAATTGTATTTATTTCCCAATTTTGTTTGCATTCTATTCTATTCAGTTATATTCTATAATATTGGAGTACAAAAGATTGTCCACTGAAAATTTCTCTTTCAGTTGACCAGCCTCCATGTTCAAGGAATGAAAGCAGCAGCGGACATGAGAAGCCCGCACCAGGCTACATTGCAGCTCCTTCAGGTACTTTGGTACCAATTGCATGCCCATCAGGAGATGCGGCATCAAAGCATTTTATTCAAGCTATAGTTGACTGAAACCTAGTTTGAATATAAACCTATAATTTATCATTCTAATATTTATTTTATCTTTTAGGTGAAGATCGAGAAATGTGTTAGCCTGCATCGGTTTCTTTGAATGGGTCTCCACTAGAGAATACCATTGCTGGAAATCCTTCATCTATATGTGGACCCCCTATGCCCATAGCCTGTAGGATTAAAGCCATGGTGATTTAAAATTCCAACTCACAGTGCCAAGTTATGTCACAAAACAAAGAACTAATGTAGGTCATTTTCTTCAAAAACTTTGTGTGAATCCACTAAGAACAAGGATAGGACTTCACCAAGAAAGGATTCTATGATGATTGATGATACTCCAAAGGTGTATTTCACCGGTTTTATAGCTTAAGCAAAATTGCTTTGATTTATTTTCTTAACTAGGGTAGTTCCTGAGATCTATATTAACTGCTGGTCATTTATATCAGGTGTCCATGTTCTCAGTTAGGTACTTGTATGTTTGACAGGCAGATTCATGGGCCTTTACTATGGGAGGAATATTTACCCTGTGCTTCTTGATGTCCAGTGTCATGGCCTACATATTAATGCTTAACAGCAGACCTAAATGCAATGCACAAAGCATATGGAGTGCTTGTTATCATTTAGTAGAGCCTTACTGTGACCGCTACCAGCTGGACCCACCTCCATCGTAGAAAAAATAAACAAGGAACAAATTAGTGTGCAATGCTTTATTAGGTCAGGGATTGCACTCAAATTGAATTAAAATATTGGAGAAATTCACTGGCCTCCCCTCAGACGCAGGACAAGATGAAGGGTGGATTCTTTCTGGATGTTGTAGTCGGACAGGGTGCGCCCATCTTCCAGCTGCTTGCCGGCGAAGATCAGCCTCTGCTGATCTGGGGGGATGCCTTCCTTGTCCTGGATCTTGGCCTTCACGTTCTCGATGGTGTCACTAGGCTCCACCTCCAGGGTGATGGTCTTGCCGGTGAGGGTCTTGACGAAGATCTGCATACCACCCCTCAGACGAAGGACAAGATGGAGGGTGGATTCTTTCTGGATGTTGTAGTCAGACAGTGTGCGACCATCTTCCAGCTGCTTGCCAGCGAAGATCAGCCTCTGCTGATCTGGGGGGATGCCTTCCTTGTCCTGGATCTTGGCCTTCACGTTCTCGATGGTGTCGCTAGGCTCCACCTCCAGGGTGATGGTCTTGCCGGTGAGGGTCTTGACGAAGATCTGCATACCACCCCTAAGACGAAGGACAAGATGGAGGGTGGATTCTTTCTGGATGTTGTAGTCAGACAGGGTGCGCCCATCTTCCAGCTGCTTGCCGGCGAAGATCAGCCTCTGCTGATCTGGGGGGATGCCTTCCTTGTCCTGGATCTTAGCCTTGACGTTCTCGATAGTGTCACTTGGCTCCACCTCCAGGGTGATGGTCTTGCCAGTGAGGGTCTTGACGAAGATCTGCATGGTTCAACTTTTAAAAAAATATCCACAAACAAAAGGCGATTAAAATAAATTATAGGCCTTAGGCCTACGCCAAAGACACAGAAAACGGTAGTTACAAGTATATTTCGCCTAAAAACAATGATAATAATCCCAAATAAGGGGAAAATACAATCGGACTGATACGAAGCAATTTTCTAGCATTCAGTACAGCAAACATCTTAGGTTGAGGTTAGCATCCCCTTTGTTTTACCAGAAATGTACCAGAAAACCGTAGTCATTCTTATCGGATAACAAACATTGACATTGAACCCAACACTCATGGATTTTAGTATCGTTGCACACAAATGTACTTAACGTTTTCTGTTAAATGTACACTATACTACTACGGATTATATTTCGTTCCGATTATAGGCATAACTGTTACTTTAAAATGGTTAGCTAGCTGCAAATCGAAATCGTTAACAGAAAAGTACACTAATGAGGCTAGGGGAATTACGCAATCACAATTTTTAATATATCTGTTTCGTTGTCGTTAAAAGATTATATTCAAACCATTAAATATATCAAACACAAAATACTTCGTACTTACCGTTGGGTGTGGTGTCGTGGTCTCTGTTTGCCTTAGCTGTCAATCGATGATCTGATGCAAGAAAAACCGTAGTACTGCGTTTATATTGGCGACGTCATCTCTCCATATCCATCCGCCTTTAAATAGTCCCAATTTTCTTTAGCTGTATGTTATCCCTAAACGTATCTGTAAACTTTACAATATTTTAACCGACGTCGACATGTCATTTTAGCAACAATATTATGTATGTTTTGTAATAAAAATCTTGTTATCTTTCGGTGCATCTGGAATTTGTTAGGAAACAGTGAGAAACCACCAGCAGCCCCTCTAACCTGCCGAATGGATGGTGACATCATTTACAAAGGGCTACTTCTATCTCAAGCCGTCATGTTGTCTCGATTTCTCTTTAAACGTTCGACATGACCACTGAACGATAAATTAGTCACATTTATGTTTTCTATTCTAAAGTGAAAGCAATGGTTTGAGATAGTTACTGGATTAATATAATCTGGTTACAATTGTTATATTTTATAATTGCTTGTGTCATAAAATATGTGGTCAGTAGATGGCGACACATACCGTGTCAAATACTGAAATACAGGCCATGAAGTTTGAGATTATCTTTATTTGAAGCCAATTTAGGCTATAGTAGGCACATATACTATTACCCTGAGCACCTAGAACGACACTCAAACCGATTAGCATTGTAACCATAATATGTCTTCAAACGTATATTGTAATTCCACAAAGACCAAATTGATTTAGAGAAAAAAAACATGATGGATGCATTGAAACCAATATCAAGCAAAACAAGTGATTGAGGACGTGGAAGTGTAGTGTAGTTTTAACATATCCTGTGCCAATTTATAACTCTATTCATAGGACAGGTATATCGGAATATGTATAAATACACAGATGCTTTGATTTTAATGTAATCTTTGCTCTTTTTTTCCGTACGACTAGGTCTTATTTAAGTATTTTGATTGTAGGCATGTTCGAACCTTTTTGAATACACATTTGAGTCCTGTACATACTCAGTTGGACTTATTGAGTTTAAATAGTCAGATCCTTTAAGTATGCAGGTCAGTAACAATCCAACTAGGCCTAATAGACCATTCTGCATTCATAAGGTTTGCATCAGCATGTGAAGCTTAATAGTTTCTTTAAAGTAAGAAATATGGCTCTGTTGCACCGATTTATGCCCCTATTGCTAATATTTAATAAATCCTCTTTTCAGTCTTTTGTAGAGGTTAGATTTATAATTTTGGAAATTTAGTGAAAAAATTGGTGTAGTCAAGTGGTTTCCAACAAGAATGGCTTGAGACAAGTGTGGGCTGGGAAAATGTGTAGAACTATAGGTTACAAATATGTATACGGTATAAATGTAGTCATCTGGACCACTAGCTAGTCTAAGAACATCAGTGGTTCGACAATGATTAATGCATTGGTTAAGTCACTGTTGCAATTTACAACATATCCAAAAAACGAGGCAAATTTTCATTTGAATCCTTTATTTGACTCCTGTTTTGCCATGTTTAAAGTAAATCGCATTTGTGATTTACAAATGACCAATGGCAACATTTAGGCAGTTAAGAACATGGAATAATTTA
This sequence comes from Gadus macrocephalus, assembly GCF_031168955.1. NCBI lineage: Eukaryota > Metazoa > Chordata > Actinopteri > Gadiformes > Gadidae > Gadus > Gadus macrocephalus. The sequence continues at coordinate 21,199,050 of NC_082388.1, read as the reverse complement.
CTGCCCCCCCCTAAGACGGAGAACAAGATGGAGGGTAGATTCTTTCTGGATGTTGTAGTCAGACAGGGTGCGCCCATCTTCCAGCTGCTTGCCGGCGAAGATCAGCCTCTGCTGATCTGGGGGGATGCCTTCCTTGTCCTGGATCTTGGCCTTCACGTTCTCGATGGTGTCGCTAGGCTCCACCTCCAGGGTGATGGTCTTGCCGGTGAGGGTCTTGACGAAGATCTGCATGCCACCCCTCAGACGCAGGACAAGGTGGAGGGTGGATTCTTTCTGGATGTTGTAGTCGGACAGGGTGCGACCATCTTCCAGCTGCTTGCCGGCGAAGATCAGCCTCTGCTGATCTGGGGGGATGCCTTCCTTGTCCTGGATCTTGGCCTTCACGTTCTCGATGGTGTCGCTAGGCTCCACCTCCAGGGTGATGGTCTTGCCGGTGAGGGTCTTGACGAAGATCTGCATGCCACCCCTCAGACGAAGGACAAGATGGAGGGTGGATTCTTTCTGGATGTTGTAGTCAGACAGGGTGCGCCCATCTTCCAGCTGCTTGCCGGCGAAGATCAGCCTCTGCTGATCTGGGGGGATGCCTTCCTTGTCCTGGATCTTAGCTTTAACATTTTCTATGGTGTCACTGGGCTCCACCTCAAGGGTGATGGTCTTGCCAGTCAGGGTTTTGACAAAGATCTGCATGGTTCAACTGTAAAAAGAAAAGAATACAAAAGGCGATTAAAATAAAGCATGGGCCATAGGCCAACGTCAAAGACACAAGAAACGTTCCAAATATAGTTAAATAGGCCTAAAAACAATGATAATATCTAAAATAAGGGGGAAATATCATCTTTAATCCAGTATAATAAACATTTTAGGTTGATATTATTATTCCATTTGTTTTAAATGACCAGCTAATGGTTGGTACAAGAAATCCGTAGTCATTCTTACAGGAAAAAAACAACACGTCGACATTGAATCCAACTGTCTTTGTTTCGAGTATCGTCACACGCAAATCTACTATGCTGTTAAATCCACATTATATTGAACAACGTATTATATTTCGTTGGATTTTAGGCTCAACTGTTATTTTAAAATGGTTAGCTAGCAGCAAACAGAACCCGTTAACAGCTAAACACGCTCTGAGGCTTGTGGATTGGAACGCAATCACAACGCAATCACAATAAAAAATAAAGCTGATTGGTTATTGTTAACATATATATTCAAATCATTACATATATCCAACACAATATACTCCGTACTTACAGTAAAGTGTGGCGTCTCTCTTGTTTCCTTAGAGCTGTCAATCGATTATCTGATGCAAAACATCGGAGTACTGTATTTATACTGGCAACGCGATCTCTCTATATCCATCCGCCTTTAAATAGTCCCGATTTTTTAGTTACTGTATGATATCTTTAAAACGTATATGTTTGCTACACAATGTTTTAATCGAATTGGCCGTGTCATTTTGGCCTTTAATGTGTGTATGTGTTTAGTAAAGCAAATCTTAAACCGCCGGTTATTCTTTCTAGAATTAGTCTGGAAACATTGAGAAACAGCCAGCTCTGAATGGTTAGTAATCATTTACAATGGGCTTCTCTGATCTCATGCGTTCATTTTGTCTCGATTTCTCTTTATACGATCTTGACCACTGAATGATAGGTTCGTTATATATTTTTTATGTTCTGAAGTCAAATCAATTGTTTGAGATAGTTATTGAATTAATAGAAACTGATTACAATTGTTTCATAGTCCAAAAATTGGTGTTTCGAGCGTGGCACATGACACCGTTATCCTATTTGTATTCATTGTGAGTGGTTTATATCACTAAAAGATAATAGGCCTATCAGTTACAAATACATTCATTTTCTAATTTATGTTTCTTAAAATATGTGGGCAGTAGATGGCGACATATACCGTGTCAAACATTGAAATACAGGACATGTGGTTCGATTTTATCTTTACTTAGTTTCCTCTTCCTTGTATTGTCTACCCTACCTGTTCCTAGTGTTATAACGTTAACATTTGTGCCTGGGGTAAACCGGTCAGAGGGGAGCACGGATCCCCTTATGCATTCTTCTGCTTGATGATAACAAAGTCAACTCTGTCCTTTAGGTAAATATTTCCCTGATTTTATCATTTAGAATTGCATTGTGGGGAGGGGGTGAAACTGTTGAATTAGCTCTGTCTATATATTCTGGGTTCAGTCTGCTTCTAGAGAGGAAACTAGTATATGCATACATTAAAGATCCCATGGCATGCTACTTTATGGATGCTTTAATAAAGATATTAGTGGGCCCCTAGCACAGTATTTGAAGACGTTCCCGAAATTCAGCCGTGGTGCAGAATTACAGCCACTACAAGCCAGTTACACATTTGAGAGCTTTCCCCAAACGTGCCGTTTCGGTGTATGTAGCTTTAATGCAAATGAGGAAGAGAGAGGCGGGTCAAGGAGGAGGGTGTGGCCCTGAGCAGCTTGCGGCCAAGGTAGTACCATGCGCTTTGTTTACAGTGGCTGTATCGCAATGGCAAGGCGTACAGCCTTTGGCCGTGTTCTGTAAATATTCTAGAACACTCCGGGTGCTCCGGCGGGAGTCCTGTAGTGATGGGTCGTTCGCGACCGAATCAGTTCGAATTCACAAATTCCTTCTCAATCACTTCTCAACCATGGCTGAAATAATGGTGTGTTCCTGAATCCTCGGATGCCAACCTTCTGAGTTGCACTTTTGAAGTCATTTGTCGGACTGTTTATTGTTAGCTAAATTAGCCTCTTTAGCAAACCAGCCCAAAAACAAGCAACACAACTTTACGTTGTATTGCACGCACTGCAAGACCATGCAATGTATAAATTGACATGGACATTAAAATGACCAACGTGGTACACATACAAAGAAAATCTCTTCACGGGCGCAGCCATTTTGTTGAGAGCATCATCACTGCTCTCAGTCTACTCTCAGATTTCCGAAAGCTTCTGAGGATTGAGGAACACACCATTGGACGCCAGACTTCCGAGTCGAAAGTCGAAGATCTCCCAGCTTTCTTGCGGCATTTCTCAGAGGCACGCCCCCTTTTTGTCTTCATCTTTCGGAAATCTGAGAGTAGACCGAAAGCAGAGATGACGCTCTCAGCAAAATGGTGGCGCTGTCACGTTAAAATTGTACCGGGGGCGAAAATTGTACCGGCCTACGTCATCAGTTGTTTACATCTTGACAACCTGCCTGGCAACAGACGACGCGATCGTCTGTTGCCGGGCAGGTTGCAAAAAACATTCGGCTCATGTTTCCAAAAGACGAAATAACATAATACAGATAACGGATCGCTAGATAACACTTGTTTTTACTTTATATTTGTATTGTATTTAATTGTTTAATCGAATAGCAACAGACGACGCGATCGTCTGTTGCCGGGAAACGGGCGATCGCAGGACGCGAATGTTCAAGAACCTATAATGAACCTATAATGTTCAAGAACCTATAAAGTAAAAACAAGTGTTATCTAGCGATCCGTTATCTGTATTATGTTATTTCGTCTTTTGGAAACATGAGCCGAATGTTTTTTGCAACCTGCCCGGCAACAGACGATCGCGTCGTCTGTTGCCAGGCAGGTTGTCAAGATGTAAACAACTGATGACGTAGGCCGGTACAATTTCCCCCCGGTACAATTTTAACGTGACAGCGCCCCTGAAGAGATTCTTTTTTTTTTGTATTTGTACCACGTTGGTCATTTTAATGTTGATTTTAAATGCTCTTACACACTTGATTACATTGCTACTTTATCCCAATCACCAATGTATACATTGCATTGTCTTGCTGTGAGTGCAATACAATGTAAAGTTGTGCTGTTTGTTTTCGGGCTGGTTTGCTAAGAGGCTAATGTAGCTAACAATAAACAACGACTAGCCAATTTCATGACACAATCACAAAGACAAACAGGAACGCTATAAATGCTCCGAGACTGGAAATTACGTCAAAAGTGCAACTCGGAAGACCGAGGATTCGGGAACACACCACAAGGATTGAGGAAAACAGCATAACCTCTACAGTCTCGTTGTTGAAATACCAGAGATGTCAGAGAACCAGACGTGTTATGCGCCATAACACCAGCAGCAGAATCGTTATCCAAATAACAAAGAAGTGTACACTGTACAGCACTTGCGTAACAGTGCGTGTATTCAGACACACGTGGCACTCGCACGGTCGTAGCTCATTGGGCAAAGCAGAGAAAGGGGAGGTAACATTTCCCTGTATGATGACATACGGGGAAGAATTCTAAATCGGCGAGTCCGAGCTTTGTTTTTTCAAAGGCAGAGCAGGATAGCTAGTGCTTTATTTACACCTCACACCATTTCTAGCTACTGGGGGACCATAGGCAGGCTAGGGGAACTCATATTAAGGTCAGAAAACCTCTTAAAGTGAAATTTTCATGCCATGGGCCCTTTAAAATGGGTTAATTGTCTACAACTATTGTGTTCCTTTTTGCTTGTAGAAGTCTAATCTGTCCTAGACTAGAAATAAAATAAAAACATTGTGGATGCGATGAATTCAATATCAGGCAAAGCAAGGGATGGATGAATGGAAAGTGTAATGTAGGTTATAATATCTCCTGTAGGCCTACCAATTTCTACCTCTTTTCATCAGACAGGTACTTAGCAATTGTGTTAGGCCTATAATCAGATGCTTTGTATTGTATGTTGTCTTTGCTCTACTTTCTGTCTAATGACCGTCTAACTACGAGTACATTTTGCCTTTTCAACATATTAAAGTTGACATTAGCCTGTGATTTTTAAATAGGCAGTAGGCGTACAACCAGAAACGTATTTTTTTTTGTTTTTAAAAGTGGTTATTTGTCATATATGATCGTAAGCAGTCATCTATGCTATTCTATCACTGTTTCTGAAATCATTTGTTAAATTCATCTAAAAATTTGGTCAAATCCTATATTTTCGCCATTCTCCTCAAGACAAAGCGACGTCCCGCTTTTCTGCGCAGACAGGTGGCATTATTTTCATGACGTCTGAGTGCCTTTCAATGTACTCTGACGTCACGACCAAGGGTCACAGGCGGCGGGGTGCGTTTGGATGTGCCAGCTGTTGTCTGCGGTGTCAGAGATAAAGTTGAGCTATTCGGAGTCGTATAGTATAACGCCACGCCCAAGGTGTGTGTGGATGGTGAGGCTCCGTCTGAGCAGCTACTCATTTAATACACTTGTGAAGATGGGTGAACATATGTCATCTTGTTTGGACATTGTCTGTGGGGTCCCCCAGGGGTCAGTATTAGGGCCAATTCTTTTTATCAATGATATCAATGATATATGCAAACCATCAAAGATTTTACAATTTGTGTTATTTGCAGACGACACTAATATTTTCTGTACGGGAGAGGACTTACAGCAGCTTCTGGAGTTAATTACAACTGAAATGAGCAAATTAAAAAAGTGGTTTGACAATAATAAATTGTCATTGAATCTAAGTAAAACAAAAATCATGTTGTTTGGAAACTGTAATTTAAATAATGACGTAAATGTTAAGATTGACGGTGTTGATATTGAAAGAGTGTATGTATATAAATTCCTGGGTGTGACAATAGACCATAAGCTCAGCTGGAAACCTCACATAAAACATGTTAAATCTAAACTGTCACGAAGCATCTCAGTCCTGGGTAAAGCAAAGCATATATTGGATCACAACTCATTGCATATTCTTTACTGCTCAATGATCTTACCTTATTTAAATTAATGTGTGGAGGTCTGGGGGACCACTTACAAAAGCTCACTGCTACCACTTGTCACACTTCAAAAACGAGCCATAAGAATAATCAATAAAGCTGGATATTATGATCACACCAACCTCCTGTTTTTACATTCCCGTATCATAAAGTTCAATGACCTGGTTGAATATCAAGTTGCACAAATCATGTTCAAAGCTAGAAATAAACTGCTGCCAGGTAACATTCAAAAACTTTTTTTTGACAGAGGGGGGTTACAATTTGAGGGAACAGTTAAACTTTAAGACACTGGCTGTACGCATGACTTTAAAATGTCATTGCATCTCAATTGGGGGTGTGAAACTGTGGAATGGGATGAGCAAGGAGCTAAAGCAATGTCCAAACATGATCCAGTTTAAAAAAAGGTTCAAAGCAATGATTTTCAAAAGGTACAGGGATGAGGGACAGAAGTAAGAAGGAAAATATAAAAATATAAATAATAATATGAATATATATGAAATAATATATCAAATATAGTTTAAAGAGAGATTATGAGGAATACAGGAAGTATATATTAAATAAATATTAATTATTGAACTGTGGAAAAGGGGGAGGATTAAATAAGTGTTACACTTCTTCCTACCCCTTTTCAGACATATCAATTGAATGTATGTAATTTTTTTTTCTATAGTGAAATAATTGGCACATCGCTTTTGTTTATTGTAGTGTCATGCTTTTTATTTTGTTTGGTGTTATTTGCGATGTTTGATTTGTATTTTGATACGTCTGAAATAAATGAAAATCAATCAAATCAATCAATACCAGGACGGGTTATGCTTCACTAACGCTACGGTTTACCCTTTCCTTGAGCTCTTCCCAAAACGCACTGATATGTGTTCGAATTCCTGCTGAGACAATGTGTTCGCTGGCTTTTATAATTTAAGTTTGGAATGTCTTTAGCACTAATTTAAGCTCCTTTTGCTTATACAATATTTTAAGTACACAGGTTATATTTATAATTTACAAATTGATATTGTACTTGTTTAGGCAATGGTTCACAACTGACAGCCGTTGGAACCAACTGTCCATAGGGACGGCCAGTGAACTTGTGGAATTTAACATGTCAAACATCTGAACCATTGATGTTCTTCACTTATACGTATGGAGTAATTGCCATATGAAAGCTTTTATAAGGTACTACTCAAGATAATTTATCGAATTCACATAGTAAGGCTGAAAAAATTCTGGGACTCGTTGTAGATTACAGGTAATGAGTGAGATCATCGTGCACTACAGTATTTATCAGCGTTACACTAGGCCTTAGCCAAGATTGTCCGATATATCTCTGGTGTTATGATGGGTCTTACTAGACACCTTGTTCTTCCCCTTACAGCAGATATAAGACAATAAATTGTGTCAACAGGTTATATGTTATATGATTAAGAACATACCAAAAAAGAAAAGATTATGCAGCTTTTAATTTGAATCCTTTATTTGACTCTTGTTTTGCAACATTTTAAGGAACAGAATCACATGAGTGATTAAAATATAGAAAAATAATGGAATCAGCGAGTTAAGAACATGGAATAATTTACTGCCCTCCCCTCAGACGAAGGACAAGATGGAGGGTGGATTCTTTCTGGATGTTGTAGTCGGACAGTGTGCGCCCATCTTCCAGCTGCTTGCCGGCGAAGATCAGCCTCTGCTGATCTGGGGGGATGCCTTCTTTGTCCTGGATCTTGGCCTTCACGTTCTCGATGGTGTCGCTAGGCTCCACCTCCAGGGTGATGGTCTTGCCGGTGAGGGTCTTGACGAAGATCTGCATACCACCCCTCAGACGAAGGACAAGATGGAGGGTGGATTCTTTCTGGATGTTGTAGTCAGACAGGGTGCGCCCATCTTCCAGCTGCTTGCCGGCGAAGATCAGCCTCTGCTGATCTGGGGGGATGCCTTCCTTGTCCTGGATCTTGGCCTTCACGTTCTCGATGGTGTCGCTAGGCTCCACCTCCAGGGTGATGGTCTTGCCGGTGAGGGTCTTGACGAAGATCTGCATGCCACCCCTCAGACGAAGGACAAGATGGAGGGTGGATTCTTTCTGGATGTTGTAGTCAGACAGGGTGCGCCCATCTTCCAGCTGCTTGCCGGCGAAGATCAGCCTCTGCTGATCTGGGGGGATGCCTTCCTTGTCCTGGATCTTGGCCTTCACGTTCTCGATGGTGTCGCTAGGCTCCACCTCCAGGGTGATGGTCTTGCCGGTGAGGGTCTTGACGAAGATCTGCATACCACCCCTCAGACGAAGGACAAGATGGAGGGTGGATTCTTTCTGGATGTTGTAGTCAGACAGGGTGCGCCCATCTTCCAGCTGCTTGCCGGCGAAGATCAGCCTCTGCTGATCTGGGGGGATGCCTTCCTTGTCCTGGATCTTGGCCTTCACGTTCTCGATGGTGTCGCTAGGCTCCACCTCCAGGGTGATGGTCTTGCCGGTGAGGGTCTTGACGAAGATCTGCATACCACCCCTCAGACGAAGGACAAGATGGAGGGTGGATTCTTTCTGGATGTTGTAGTCAGACAGGGTGCGCCCATCTTCCAGCTGCTTGCCGGCGAAGATCAGCCTCTGCTGATCTGGGGGGATGCCTTCCTTGTCCTGGATCTTGGCCTTCACGTTCTCGATGGTGTCGCTAGGCTCCACCTCCAGGGTGATGGTCTTGCCGGTGAGGGTCTTGACGAAGATCTGCATGCCACCCCTCAGACGAAGGACAAGATGGAGGGTGGATTCTTTCTGGATGTTGTAGTCAGACAGAGTGCGCCCATCTTCCAGCTGCTTGCCGGCAAAGATCAGCCTCTGCTGATCTGGGGGGATGCCTTCCTTGTCCTGGATCTTGGCCTTCACGTTCTCGATGGTGTCGCTAGGCTCCACCTCCAGGGTGATGGTCTTGCCGGTGAGGGTCTTGACGAAGATCTGCATACCACCCCTCAGACGAAGGACAAGATGGAGGGTGGATTCTTTCTGGATGTTGTAGTCAGACAGGGTGCGCCCATCTTCCAGCTGCTTGCCGGCGAAGATCAGCCTCTGCTGATCTGGGGGGATGCCTTCCTTGTCCTGGATCTTGGCCTTCACGTTCTCGATGGTGTCGCTAGGCTCCACCTCCAGGGTGATGGTCTTGCCGGTGAGGGTCTTGACGAAGATCTGCATGCCACCTCTCAGACGAAGGACAAGATGGAGGGTAGATTCTTTCTGGATGTTGTAGTCGGACAGGGTGCGACCATCTTCCAGCTGCTTGCCGGCGAAGATCAGCCTCTGCTGATCTGGGGGGATGCCTTCCTTGTCCTGGATCTTAGCTTTTACATTTTCGATAGTATCGCTTGGCTCAACCTCAAGGGTGATGGTCTTGCCAGTGAGTGTCTTGACGAAGATCTGCATTTTAGAACCTGAGGATAAATAAAAAAAAGTTGGTTGGTTAATACAAGTCTGAAACATTTCGACGAGTTAAAAATATTTAAAACTTCATTATGAAGTAAATTGTTAATATTAAGTAATTAGTCAATATAATTCCCAACGATAGCTAATTCTCAACGATAGCTCATTGATCATTGTTCCGGTAATGTATGGTTACGGGATTGCTTTCGAGAACGAATGCCAACGCAAGATCTACTGCAGTCAGTCGACAGTCAAGGAAAAAAAAGAAAGGGGCCGTCTTTCGACTCTAGGCGCCATTTTGATTTCAGTCGACCTTCTTTTGTTCAGCCTACCGCTAATGGAAGACACTCGAAATGTCGAGTCATACCTAGTCGCTGTCGAAAAAAATCGTTAGAAACATTTAGGTTTCATCAATGCCCTTGTGGAACAGAAGTAAAAAACGATTCGGCATTAGGGGAGTCACCGAATATTGATAAGTCAAATATTCTTAATATTGACACTTTAAGCCGTATGCGTACGTTGTTAAGTTTATGTAACGTTATTCCCTAAAGTCCAAGAATCATGCGTTTCGTCGCCATGGTTTAAAGCTATTATTCGCTTTCGATAGCATTAGGGAACACAAGGTTATCTACCGGAATCATGACAGGAGACTCCGTTAGAAATGGAGTCTCGACAACCATTATACAATGAAAAGAAACCGTGATCATTTATTCGATTTAACAAAAGACACGAACAGTATAGGTAAAAAAGACAAATAATGTTACTTACTATTCGTGGGTTTTTCAGCTCCCAAAGTCTTAACGTTCTGCTGCTCGTCATCGACTGACACAGTGCATTTATACCTAGAACAACACGTCACAACTCTATTACCATCCGCCGTCCAAAGTAGTTCTCACCGTCTTAAATGTCAAGTATAACCTTCAATTTTAGATATTATTCGGTGTCTTTTTACGGCCATTCACTAAATTATTTATATTAGCTAAATATACAATAAACGTTCATTGTTTATTCTTCGATTTTCGTTTTGTTTTTTTGCATCGTTTTCAAGCGAACCAAGGCGGAATAATACCTTTCTGTGCTTCGGCAAAAGCCCTGGAATTTTCCAGAACAACATTACAGGAACCAACCTCCAGGCTCTGATTGGTTCACCAAATGTTTGTCTCGACAGCAATTGGTCCCATGATGACGGTAAATAATGGCTCATTGTTGCCTCAATGTTGCCTCAATGCAAATGCATTAATCAGCCGCACCCTTCCTGGTTCAAAATGCAGCGATAGGCAACATTTATAATATACATCTTTGTATATCAAACAAGTCAACAGTCTCGACCGTTACAAGCCTGTTGAAAAGGTGTTTCTAACATATCTCAGGCGTTCTGTGCCAGAATTTGGAGTGTGTTGACAGTATGACAAGCAGGCGACGGTTGTGAACGTACATAGTTGAAAGTGGCAAAAATGTTTTCTGTCTAAACATTTAGCCCCATAATTACAGCTGAACATTATTGTGTTCCTAGAACATGGTCAATTAAAAACGTTTATACTTATATCTGTGAAGTGGAAATTAGAGGCCGTATTAAAAGACAGGGACAGGTTATGTGACATTGTCTACAATGACTCAGCGGTCCCATGTTGAATAATGTAAGCCTTTTCATTTTGGCTGTTCAGTTACAGGCAAGGAATGCATATTTATTCAGCTCACCCTCCTTCTTTCACAAAAGACTGTAATTTGATACCACCAAACGCGTGATGATAACCACGTCAGTCTTTTTTTCCGGGGCAGAGTTCTCTATGGGTAAGGTTCCGCCCAGCTGGACATGTTTGTACATGCCTTGTACTGTCTCAGTCAGATTTACTTCACATATTGACGGACGTCCGACAAATCAAATGTTCAACTGAAAGTAGGTCCACTGCCAACGTACGTCGAATATCTATTTTTCTAATTCAATGATAATAAACATATCTTGTCGTTCATATTCATTTCATCAACTCATGATGATCAATCGTATAATACGATAATACACTTTTATAGTCAATAGATTGGGTCAGACGGGTGGGTTGCAGGAAGCTGCAAAGTACGATTTCGAAACGTCATCAGGTTACACAAGAGTTCTTTCAGGTCTTTCGCGCTTGGCTTCAAATGTGTTGTGGTTCTAATAACGTCTTAAGCCAAAAACGTATTTGAGCCGTTTTAAATCTGTCTTGTTTTTCTACAGGATGGACCATGTAAAACACATCGGTGGTTGCCATTGTGGTGCTGTCAGATTCCAAGTGTGGAACTCCCCAAATCTTCATGTTTTCGAGTGCAAGTAGGCCATCTTGAGCATAACATAAAACTCGAGTCCCCTTTTCTGTTTAAAACAACATATATAATTCCCATTAAAAGTTATGTTGGCCTAGACTAGAGAGCTAATAATCGTTTTTGTTTTTTTCTTAGTTGTAGTATTTGCACCAAGAAGCAAAACCTCCATTTTATTGTGCCGAAAAAACAGTTCCTCCTTTTGCAGGTAGGAAAACGTCATTATTGTACTTAACAATTCAGTCGTATGAGTATAATTAAGTGTATACGTTTTCGTTTTTTTCATGTCACAGGGGGGGGAAGATCTGACGACATACACATTTAACACCCATGCTGCCAAGCACACCTTTTGTAAAATATGTGGCGTTCAGAGTTTCTACACGCCCAGGTCGAACCCCACCGGTTATGGCAAGTGTGACTCAATGCCCTATCATCATTAGACCTTCTATTTTGGGACACGTTTCTGGTCCTGCTTTGTTTACGGTTAATACTGATTGGGTTAATACTTGTGTGACGTTTCTTAATGTTCTTCTGCCCCTAGGCATCGCGCCTCACTGTCTTGATCCAGGTACTGTTTGTAGCGTGACAGTAGAGAAGTTTTGTGGGGAGAAATGGGAAGAAAGCATGCAAGCTCACAAGACCATAAGAGGCATGTCAAGCGCTTTGGAGGAGACCTTGTGATTAAAAGCAATAACAACTCAAAATATACCATAAGAAACCTTTGACCTCTGTCAAAACAAGTGCATTGTTTATTGAGTCTATATTACAAAGGAAAGAAAAATGAAACTCACTTAAATATAAACCCTACCAAGTTGAATCAAAGTTTCAGTATTTAAGATAGAAATCCCCCCAGATATATCAACAAGAATCCATTTTCGGCTTACAAAACTATATACATTTCATTATTAGGAAGCAGACACTATTTACAGTATAAGCTACAATCAGTGCATTGAAGTTTGTGTGAGGAACCCTAATAGATCTTCAGGTTCCTTGGTCCCCGTGGAAGCATTTGGAATGTATTGATGAACATGTAACGTGAAAAGAAGATGTAGAGGTGACGGAACCACAGAATCTGGGTCACATGGCAGAACATGGCCGCCTGAGGGAAAGAGATGAGAATATTTACATTTGAGTCATTCAAAACAGACACTTTCATTCAACGCTGACATACTGTACATGCGAGGAGAGTGATGAGAAGAGTCGTAACTTTACTAGGCCCATAAACTCGACAGTGGGATCTTTGAGATTGCCTCGGAATCACAAGACTGTGATCCCTGGAATGATACGCCTCGCCCTGTTGGGGACGTGGCAGTGTCAGTGACACGTGAGAGCCCTAGCAGCCCCAGCAGGTTTAACCACTCGGTTTACAGCCTCACCTTGGCAATGGCATAGCCCCTGGGGCCTGTGACGCAGCACAGGGCGGAGGGCCAGAGCCAGCTGACTGGAAGCTCCAGGAAAGACAGGTACTTCCTGAAGAGGCCCACAGTGTCCAGGCTAAGCAGACAGCAGTCTGGGACAGACGGACACGAGGCACAGATACCGGTTAATGCAATTGAATGTTCTGTATCCAACCTCAGCCAATTGTTTATCTGGGTCACCAGCCTCAAGTAGGCCACTATGGTTGACGATGTATCGTTAATAGTCAGCCGTTATGGTTAGAGTGGGAGCGTAGAGTGGAGGAAATGGCATGTGGTTCCCTTTAGTAGAGCAAAGGTCCCCCTTATCAGATTAGATTCAAGTCAACTCAACACATTTGTAAAATAGGTACAAACAGTATTGCTGCTTAATTATTAAACCTGTGCTGTTAAGTGGTTTATAGAACGTGAATAAAAAACCTTGACAGAGTCACTGGTGTGTGTGAGTAAAACCTTTTGGCAGATTGTACTTAGTTTAGCATGTAGATGAGGTCTAAAGATCAATAATAGGAATTATTGTATTAAATATATACCAATACTATTTAGTAAAGTGCTTTGTCTTTGCCTTCATACAAATGCATTCAGATTAAAATTAGTTCTCCTTTGTACAGGCTGTGACCATTTTAAAAGTATGTCTAATGGCAGGACTAATGCAAATAGTTCATAGCATTAATCAAAAAAAGGGTTGAGTGATTTGTAAAAGCCAACCTCTACAATGCCCGCAGCTAAAAACAGATTTCCCCATTAGATTGTCTTGTGTAACCATAGATCCCCATCACTACAGAAACATCCTGTTTTCCGAATACAATAGACCGCATGCTGTTCATGAAGACGAAAAAGCGCTTTGAGTGGCCACTGGTTAGAAAAGCATTTTAGAAATGCAGTCCATTTACCTTAACGTCAGTTAGAGGTTTTTGTTAATTTGACCTTCAAGCTCATTAGATAAGGGTACATTTAAAGCTGGAGAGATGTTTATCGAGTTCATCTTCTTTAGACAACCCAATTCTGCCCCCATCAGATGGAATTGTATACATGAAACAGGGAAGACGGACGCCATTGAACAGTAGAGGGCACTACAGACTACAAAGCAGCACCATAATCAGTAATCCCGGAAATCAATTCTTATTTTGCTTCCCTTACTCACACATTTCTATTACTAGTCAGACAAGAAGCTTTTATGATCTAATCTCTTCGATTATTATAAAAGGATAGAATGGTCAGACCTACCGTCAGTAACTTGGCCCGTGGAAGCAAGATGACTATTGGGAAGACGAAATAAAACAAGTCAGATGAAACACGTCTGAATGATTACATTTGATGCATTACTGGGTCTTTCTCACCAGTTCACATTCTGGATCTCTCAGGTCATTGCGAACGGAAAACGTGAATATCTGGATGATCTCAAAAGGCTAGGTATTTATATTCCCAATAATGCATTGAATGTATTGACCAGCAGCTGACATTGTACTCCACACTGTGACATGAGCAATTGACAATTGTCCATGTGTGCAACAGTATTTCTTAAGAGTCACCCTCGACCCATTCTAATCCAAGTGCACAAAATATGGGAAATGGCCAGGAATGGCCTCTTATGCAAACATATTTTGAGGAGGTTTGAAGGAAAAATAAAGCCTGAGAGCAAGCCCTTGGGAAAAACACTAGTTAGAGCACATCCCATCTCTAAGAGAGAGAGAGAGAGAGAGAGAGAGAGAGAGAGAGAGAGAGAGCGAGAGCGAGAGCGAGAGAAAATCTGGCAGAGAAAGAGAGTTAATCTGCAGTTGAGGTCTGCATACTGGATGTCAGCCAGCAATGCTCACTGAGGCTCAAGTGACAACTGCCAACTTACTGGTCAACTCAGGCATTTGCACAGTGTGTGTGTGTGCAGAGGCGATTGTGTAGGAACCGCATACAATAGACAAGCATCAACCCCCCCCCCCCCCCCCCTTTTTACTATTCATATAAAGCAAACAGACTTTTGGCTGGCCTCTGCAAACTACACCTCCACCCACCGCCTCCACACTCCATCCCCAGTGCCCAGCCATCCCTGCAGCTCAGAGCTCTCTGGGAGCCAGTGTTGTGCTGTGTTCCAGCTAGGGTCTCCGGTTTGGATGACCTCTCTGCTATGTAACAGATGAAGTATCAGAAATTGTACGAGTTTGTGTGCAAGTGTGTGTGCATGTGTTGATGTGCATGTGCATGTGTCTTGGCGTATGTGTATGAGTGTGGGGGAGGGAGTTTGTTGGGACGCCGGGCGAGGGAGGTGCTGGAGTGTGCCTGAATCGGGCAGAGCGGGCCGCGGGAAGGCCAGTCCTCGGATTTCTCTGTGCCCTTTGATGCGGGAAAAAGCCAACGTTGGTACCTGACCGCCTCGTGGATGGCCGTGTGGTTGGCATGGCCGCTTACTCCTCTTCCGTCAAACGTCAGAACCTGCAACGAAAAAAGGGTGCGCCGACCCCAAGCTCAATCAGTCAACAACACAAACAGTCTCCAACAGTTGGAGACCGTTGGAAAACAAAAGTAATGCAAAAAAGGGTATGGATTTTGGATTATGGATATTCACAGGGAAGACGTTCATCTCAATGATAATCAAATTATCTGCAACTTGAATCACAGTATATTACAGCCCGAGTGACACACCACTCGAAGCCTGATCAATGTGGGTATCCATAACTTGCCATCCTATTTGCATTTGTAGACAGTGAGTGCACAGCAAAAAGCACACTGTAGTGTGCGTTTCTGGTGTGTATTAGCTGGTATGTTCCTCCTGTTTGTTCTCGCTTAGTCTGATAACAACCTGCCAAGCCCACATCAGGGCTTTGTGAGCTGATGCTAACCATTCTGCCTTTCCCAGCTACAACTATTTTTATTCTTGGTGAGATAGAAGTGAGACAGATGCAAAATACACCCAAATTCCTCCCTGGTAATGGCGCAGAAGAAAGTAATTTGGATGAGATAAGAATCTTTATGTGCAGTGCACAACTATTTGTTTTTTAGAGGCTGTGGCTGCAGCCATCTCAGGGATAGGCTCTGTGCAATCATGTTGGCTGAGTGCCAAGGGGGAAAGTGAGGCATACATCGTTAGCATATGGTCATTACGGAGACCACAGATTATAGCCAAGATCATAAACTAGCAAAGCTGTTGGCCATAAATTGATGTCACTCAAGAAAACATATGGATTCATGGCCCAGAGAAAGCCTCTGTCTAGTGTTTGACCAAAACCTGCTAAAAATGAAGTGGGCGAAGGATGTTTCGTATTTGTTTCCTTTGAATGTTTTTGTAAATATTGAGTTGGTTTTCAGCCCGTACCATGTTGGAGGAGTGGGATCTCACGTGCTTCCTGATCAAGGAGGAGATCAGGGAGATTCTCCATTCTGCACTGGGGTCATCTGGAAGTTCTCTGCAAGCAGAAAAGAAAGCCTAGTTAGTATATCCAGGTGCAGCAGGATGTGACATGGAAGAGATACAGTGAAACTGTACGTTACTGTGTTGAAAATGTGATGCATTGCATTTAATAGAGAGGTGTGGTCTGTTTTAGAGAAGGGCTAGTTATCTGTATTTTGCAGAACAGTATTGGCAACGGCTAAATCCAAGCAGGGAATGCAAATCCCAGGATGTGCTGAGGTTAAGGCAGAGCATCCTGTTCTGCTGAAACTACAGCCCTGGGACCTCGTTTAGCATCCATCACATCCAGGTTCTGTAACTCCTAAATCTTAAAAGAGTTGAACCGAAAAATGAAGTTCATAGAATAAAAATTGAATCACTTGTTTCGGTTGATTTGGTTGCAACCCCTTGTATCCAGAGACGTTGGACAACAAAACAAACGGAAGGCGTGATCGAACTGAAAAAGGACCCAGACGGTCTCGGGGTCAAAGGAGTTCAATGCACGACAATGTCCTGAGGCCTACATTACCAAGGCATAGCCGCCGCTCCCTCTTGCTAATGAACCATGCATCCACTACACTTTCCAGAAACACATAACTGAAAATACGCTTGCAAATGAGAGCACACTAGCAAGGAAAGCACAGTATCAAATTAGATCACTAGTCAGCCCAGTTTAGCCATTGATCCCACGTGACCAAAGACGTACAATACAAACAACGAAAACAACTGCGCGTCATTAGTGAAGCATAAAGATCGGGTTAATGCGATAAGATGACCGCAGATGGCCTGGCCCTGTTATGATTGAGTTTAGCCGGGTGATCGCAAGCGCATGCACCCTATCACACACACACACACACACACACACACACACACACACACACACACACACACACACACACACACACACACACACACACACACACACACACACACACACACACACACACACACACACACACACACACGATGACTGTGTATACTTTGGAAGGGGGGATAAGCAGTGGACCCAAACGCCCCCCCCTGCCACCCCCATTATTTTTTTTTAAACAATGAGCCAGGACAGTTGAGTCATTAGGTAGAAGTGATAGATTGAGACACAAATCAAACTGCTGTCACCGGGGAAGGGTCAGGCATGGAGTAGCAGGGGAGGGGAGGGGGGCGGAGGGGGGCAGGGGTGGTTACACTGACTAGGGGCTGGGGTCACTGGGAGTTTGGTGGTCAAAGTTCAAATGATAGTTAGAATGTATAGATGCGTCATCTGAGTAGCAGATTGTTTCCAACCAATAAAGAACACAGAATAACCATGCCTCTTGCAAGAGAGATATATATAGTTATATAAAGAACTTAACTGATAACAGCAATACTTTTTTCCATTTATTTGTATCCAAGAGAAACGAAGAATGCAAAAGTAGAATAACATAGAAAACAAAAGATGGAAAATATATATTTGATTATTAGACCAATGCTGTAACTATTTGCTTGTCTCTGGTTGTTGTCTTTAAATGAACTGGGGAAGAATCTGTTTATAAGCGCCAACAGCATTGGAGCTTTAAACAAGCAAATAGGAAGAAAAAAAACAAGGGAGGCAGCTAAGAAAAATGAACAAAAGATGGACACCTGACCTTTCTCAAGCGAGATGCAGCCAGAGAGTCTGCTTCACTATGGCAACAGAGCCAAATGTCCTAGAGTAACCTTCCCAGCTCCCCTGCTCTAGCTTTGCATGGGGCGTCTAATTGCTTGCAGGCATCTGTATGCAGTGGTTGAACTTTGGCCCAGTAAACCGATTCTGTGTGCGTGCATCTGTGTGTCGGTGTGTGTGCATGTCAGAGAGGGCTCATTTAGTCGGGTCACATGTACCCCAGCCCTCTCAAACTGCCAGGCTTCTGTCCACACAGTCAGATTATGTGTGCTGCAGAGAATGGTTGAGATGCCACCGCCTTGTTGACATTATTCCCCCCCGCCGCATCATGAAGTCACTGCTGAAGATACGCAACTACTAAATAGTATTTTTCTTACATGCACATTTAAGGTTAACACTACCCACATTTTTCAAAAATGAAAATTCTGTTATGCAATATACAAATGTACAATACTACTTTATCCCACTCCGACAAAAGCGAAGCACAACCAGTCCTTGATGGCAACCCGAGATCAACCAGAAACGTATAAAAATTCTTCATTGCTTGTGACTGAAGAACTTAAGAACATGCTATGGTAACGGCTTAGGGTCAGTGACGGAGCTCGTTAACAAACCATTGACCAACCGTGCTGGTGTTCATCGTTGACTCTGCTTTTGGGGTCACCATTCACATCCTACCTCTGGTAAGTTGTGTGTTTGCATATGTCTAGGCTAGTCTTCCTAGACAAACTCCAGGAAAAAAATAAATATAAGAAATCCTGGGAGTAATTTCCAAGCCAAGACTTCTTTCTGCTTTCAAGAAGGAAAATATGAAGAGACAGCCAGGGATTTGCCAGTTCTACTGCTTGACAAAGTAGCATTAGTTAAATGTAAGGCATTATTAGCTTAAATAGAAGGGTGTGAAGAAAGAGATCAAGCAATGGGTATCATGTCAAAAACAGGCCTTCCAATGCCCTTGAGAACTGAACCTGATTAGACAGGTTTACTACCTCAAACTTCATATTTCCATTTCAAGTGTGACAAACTCATTGGTTGTTAATGATAGATGCCTATGAACTTACATCTCCAACAGAAACCAAACGAGAGAGCCACATACCAATCAAATCCAGGTAAAGAGAATCTTTTTTCTGGATATCAAAAAAATGTATCACAAAAAGTATGTACAAAGTAAAGAAAATACATCCCAAGCCATCCAAAGCATCTTCATTGAGTTTATTTTATTGCCATCAACTGACAAATATGAGAGATTGGGTCAGGAATGTACATCTGCACATACTTGGTCTGTTCGAAAGTTAGGAGAAAACAGCCATTTAGAAGCAGATCCGAATGACCTACATTGAAAGGGTCTCAAGGTTGTGCCAAAACGAGTCCCACAGTTTCAGCAGACATGGGAAAGAAATCGGGGGAAGGAGAGGGTTGGGGGTGAGGGTGAGTGGGAGGAGTGGATGAGAGCGAGAGAAGGCGGGATAGGTGTGGGGCTTTCAGATTAAACAAATAAATAAGATGAAAAAGTAAGATACAGAAGATAATAAAGGTCTAGTCTGGCTGTCTGTCTGGCTGTCTGTCTGTCTGTCTGTGTCTCTCTGTCTGTCTGCCTGTGTCTGTGTGTATGTGTGCGCGCGCATGTGCATGTTTCTCCCAGCACGCAACCCAACAATGTTCCGCGGGGCAGACGATCTAGGCTGGCTTCCAGTCTATTGCAGCCAGTTCCGGGTTTGTGGCAGCGTTCCTCAAGCACTCCTGGTGAGACGGCCCGCTGGGACTCACATGTAAGCAGCCCCAAGTTCTCAGAAACCCAAACATCTTTTTGGTAAAACAGCTTGGCTTATTTGGAGAGTGAGAGAGAAATCCTCTGGTCGATTCAAACATTGCCTTCTCTGCTATGTGACTATGCAAGCTAATAAGGCAAGACCAGTCAGACTATGTGGCACTATCCAGGCATGATAGAACTCGGTAAGCTTGTAGAAAGAAGACCATCAATATGCATCGACATCGACTTCAATATTTAGCCATTAGGTGTATGTGCTGCGTGAAACACTTTTTCTGCTACTGTAATGTCTGAATGCCCCAGTGGGAATCAAGGTAATATTAATATTGGGCCATACTGCACTCTGTGGTCTTTTATGTTTTTTAGGGGTCCAAGCCAACAGGTTGGATCCCTATTGTTTTTGTAGCGATTATTTTTATACTTCCCGCCTTGAAAGTGGGACCACAGCCCAAACCGTAAATGGTGCACACACGCCAATTGCATGACTAGATCCAGGTCCGGCACCGCTACTCAGATAACAAAATCCAGACACGCCGGTCCCTAGGTGGCGCTATACCAAGGAATACGCGTTTGGGGCTATAACTCCCACACCGAACCTCCCACAGTCCAAAACGTTATACACACAGATTCACTGGAGTCTGCTGCATCTTTTGGCATAGGCCACGCCCATTTGCGTCTATAATTCGCTAAAATCGCGAAAACCACTAAACTGCCTTTTCCCTACTCCTCCCACATTTCTTGTTATATTTATTATCTATAGTACAAACAAGGTTAAACAGCTTCAACTTTGTATCAATGGATTTCTCGCTCGTGGCAAAAAAACGATCTGAGGATTATATTTTATAATCATAATGTAATCATATATTCATCTAAATATGATTTTTCTCATTTCAAATAATTTATGTGTACTCTGAGATTCTTATTTTTAAATCAGTCTCTGATTCAAATAGGAAAATTCACACAAATGACTTTATCCCTTATGATCTCTGACAAAGTGAACAACATTAAATGTTTGAACACACTATATTTCAAATATAGTCTGTTCATATGAATATGGCTATGCCATACGAATAGCCATCATGCAGCTGCTGATGGCTATGCGCGCACAACTCTGAAAATGTAACAATGCGACAGATGGCCAGGTTTTCCTTTCCTTATATAAGATAGAGTATGTAGATATAAGATATATATATATTTATAGTTATGGCTTCACCACGGTACATATTAGACATTCATGTATTTTATTTCCTTTATAATCTGTATAATTCCTTTGCAATCTGTATGTACAGTCCATAAGCTTTAGTGTTAATAATAAAGTGTTTAATAATAGTCTTCACCGCCCAAGGTAAACTTCTTCATTGGGAACTATGTGTTTATATAGGTGTAGGCCTACTCCAATTACCAAAGGGCCAACAACCATCGAGAAATGCCATGATACACTGTAAAATCAGGGATGAAAATCTAATATATATATTTATTTATTTAAAAGGGACAGAGCACATGAATAAATATGAGGCTATTAGAGTAAACCATGTGTCTAATACAACCACACTCCGTGGTTGCCCCTTACTGCTGTGGCAAGAATAGAAGGGTTTGATTTGTGGTTCACTCAGTCCACGTCTTACAGACACTATAGGCATGGGGGGCAGGGATATGTCCTCTATTATACTGGGATATTTAGTAGCCATTTTTGTAGCTGCTGGACAGGGAAAATGTGTATTTTGTGTTTTTCCTGATTATTATGACATATTCTCTGGAACATGTTTTCTGACAGACTACTGTCTGTAAACCAAATTTCATTAAATATATATTCTAATAATAAAGGTATTCAAAATATATATATACCCATTGTGTCTTTTGTGTTTTTTTGGTGATTTCCTTACTCAAGCCCGATATGTGAGTAAACGATCTGTGTTCTGTATGCCTTGGATGTCGAGTTTCAGTGCAGACTTACTTTTGATCAAGTATGGTCACGTGAGAGGCTGGTATCCCCAGTAGTGCACAGCTGTTGAGCAGTTCCTTTTTACGCTGAGTTCCTTGATTGTAGTAATTTCCTGTTTCATATATTTTTTAAAGAAGTGACCATATGTAAATACAATAAGTAACAAATGGTCTTTATCGGAAAGGTTATTATATAAAATGTAAATAGAGTCTGCATCAGTAGGGTAAGACAATAGTTTTCCTATAAATGTCCAAGTAATCAAATGATACAATACATATCTGTTTAATCCGTCTATTTATAGTAAGAGTGCAATACATTCATAATATTTTACTTTCACTTTAATAGTCAACTAAGATACAGTAATCTGCAAATTCTGTGATTTAATTATTATAATTAAAACCAAAATTGTGCATTAAAACTGAACCCAAGGACAATAAATGGGTTGCACAACAGTTCGCAATAATATTAATGCATATATATTATGAATGCATTAAGGCAAAGGTTTTTTGGGCTTGAGGGTGCAAAAAAGCACACAGCAAATCAAATATACTTAAAAAAAATGTTTTACTCTCTTAAGGTAATTAATATTACCTTAAGGAGTAACACTAGGTCATCTGAATCTCACTGATATTTGAGGAATAAATAGCCACATCCAAATTGTGGTTCATTAAACTTTTTTCAGTTTCAAACCTCAAATTGAATAAAGGTCATCCCTTTTGTTTTGCTTTAATAGCCAAAACAATTATATTTAGACATTTGTTAATATAAAGATATACAAGCTGTAATAAAAGTATTTTTTACATGTAGATATCAAAAGGAAAAAAAACATAGTTTGTTATAGGCTAGATTATCATAAAACATAAGGTTGTTAAAATGATATGCAATAAAATTCACAGATTTAAGAAATGAAGATTTCATTAAATTAAATAATGTTCCAATTTAGGTGTCAGGACATGATTGCGATGTGGGGGAACTGGCAGCTATCGAGTGACGTTGAAATACAACGTGCTGGCAATGGGTCAGCGAAAGTGTAAGAAAAATATAACTAACCCAAAACTGGAGATTCAGAATTGAAATGTGTAACACTTCAGATACATTTTATGTTTCGTTATTATTGTACTTTACCTGCTGATAAACAGAGCAAGCGAACAGTGGCATTCAATTCCACGAGTCGTATAATTGTTGGTGCGAAAAACATACATTCATCATCTGGATGTGCAGTTACAATTAGTGCTCTAACATCAACATCGTCTGAGGCTGCTATGGCACCCCTGTTTGATAAAGAGTTTACTATACATTTTAAGGATTTATCCACTGTTCGTCGATTTCGGTAATAAATGAATGTAATCCAAATAAAGTAGAATATAACCATAGGTACTATGATGATGGACATTGTTTTTACCGCTGCGATAAACAATCCGTGTGCAAACAATATCCTCAACGTCAATGGTTCCACAATAGCGTAAATAGCGCATTCTAATGGATGACCGACTATCTCGTTAAATCCCTTAACTACGGACTGCTACACTTGACAAAGACAAATCCTGTTTCATAAATATTCATTCTGTTTTTATGATACATGAGTAACAGTATCTAGCTTTCTCAAGCTAGTTTAACATATATGTTGAGAGCTTGAATAAAAGGCGCATGCAGGATTTTCTTTGTATTCATTACAAATATTTTTGCTTTTTATGCATTTTATTATATTAAAAATAATCACGTCTTTGTAATTTGTAGATCACAAACGTACTGTATAAAATAGATCACAACCATCAGGAACTTGCTTGCGGGGATGACTTTGCTGTCCCTCCACATTGTCCTTGCAGGTATAAATTATTCTAATACTTTTTAAAAAGCAACATAACAAAATAAGTCCTCGAAAACAGTAGTTCCTTAATCATAAACCACACATCAAAGATATAATATAACCATTACGATTTATACAAGGATATTAACGATATAATCATTTCATAACAAAGAAAAATATATGTTGTCCTGTCAGGACTTGGACAGACAAATGCGGCGCAGCCTTCCGTCTGCCCAGTCTTTACAGCTCGTACCTCACCGATTTACATCAGCGCTTTAGTGAGAATTCAGATCTAGGTATACGCTTTTTTTCCATCAGTCTTGTTTCAGAACATGAGGTGAGTGCAAAATGCTTCTTCAGATCAAATACACGTATCTTATTGGTACTGTAAGTACGCTATTTCAGCGCCTAGTCTACGATCAAAATCTGACTTGCAAGATGGCGACGTGGTGGAGAATTCAAAGGTGAAAATCTGCTTAGTTAGCCACCAACACGACCAGCCTAGATTGTAATGCACTATAATGCAGTCGTAACCTCCACATAATTATATGTCAACATTGGTTACAGTACATGTTTCGTTGTTATTCCGGAAAAGGTCATATCTCCGGAATGACCCATCCCCCAATGGAATACATTCAATTGCGTTTGTGTGACTGAGTGATAAGAAGCAACAATAACAACACATTCAGTGATACTGTGTTGGTAGAGGCCGCACATGTAATTGAATGTTTTCCCCTAAACCTGGGATCCATCAAACATGTCACCGCAGCGGAAGCTGGATTTTATTGGTATACACCCCATTAGCGTGTGATCAAATCTGTCAGATGCTACCAGTGATATCCTCATGTTTGATAGCAGGCCACCGCTGCCACTTGTGAAGGGCTCCCTAACGAATATGTTTCATTGAACATCTAGTTCGCCTGGCCAAAACGATTCACACAAACTACTAACGTCATGGCATTCATCTGACATCTATGGCATCCGAAGTCTATTATCGGAGAGGGCGGTGAAGGGCCTGTAAAACATCATGTTGCGTGTCATCTTAGGCAGGACAGTCAGAACCTTTCTGTAATTGATGTCAATTTCTAGGCAAGCAGTTTACAAATAATATTGCAACCGTTCAGCTGGTGGGGGGGTGCTTGTTGAATGTACAAATACACCGTTATACACAATATTCTGTACCTTGGATCTAACATGCATGCCTTCAAGAATACCGTTTCATTGTCTGTAGTAGGAAGGAGCAGTGCCCAGCAGCAGCTCCCGCTCATGGCAAAGAACGGGCAGATCTGGCTATCAAATCGTGTACACGTACACAAGACCTTATAATTAAATGAATGGCCAAATACTCTAATTTGGACTATTAGGCGCTGTACAAATATTTTTTTTAATATATATTTTTTATGTCTAAAAAATTAAATTAAAAAAGTGCTTCCTGTGCTTCCCTGCTATGATTTCCTCTTAGCCGTTTTTTCTAGGTTAGTCCCAGTCCGCTTGTTAGTTGCAAACTCTATCTTCAGTTGTAAGGGTTCACCTAAAGTTGACTTTTACTGTCTCATTCCTTTCCCTCAGACAATGTACCATGACTCTGAAAGGTAGCATCTAGTCCTTTAGGCATTCTGTAATACAGAATGCCGTTTTGGACGTTGTCCCTGTCCTAGGTCGTCCTTAATCTTGAAATGGACAACCCACTACCTTCTGATTGGGCTGTAATATTACCAGTACAAATATAGCTCTTCTTTAACTTCTCTGTAATTCAAATTTTCCTTATTTGTACATTATGATTCATTTAAATCCGCCCCCCCCATAGTTTATCTTTAGTTTAACTAAAGAGTCATATCATATTAACTAACGTGCAGATTACCTTGTTTTAAATAGAGAGCAATGCACACACTCTGGGCAAATGTTGGTTGATGATCATTATTCTACTCCTTTCCTTTGTTTGACATAAACACTGCTTCCAATATCCTAGCGTATCAGTAGGTCCCAATGATAGCAGATGTGATGCAACAGACAAATGCAGGTTTAGAATAAGAGAAGCCACAAGCAATGCTCTTGGTCAAGTGTTGATCAATGCATTGACCCTTTTGGTATGTTCCAATGTTTTACCTCAGTAACTTGGTAAGACTAAGGACATCCATCGCAGTCATATCTTCAAAGAGCAGATCCAAATATAGTTATTCATGCTGTGATTGTGTTGTCACGTATAGGGCTGGGATGTCACATAATCTGATACGCTTCCAATTGTGTTTATTTGGGCCAAGTTCTTTTTGATATGTTTAATGGTATTGGAATGCAAAGGCCATTTCCAATGTCAAAACAATGATTTGTGGTTTGAGAAAAACATGATGAGAGCAGGAAGGGGCAGTGGGGGGGGGAGCTGTCTTAAGTTTTGAATGCATCTCTTACAAAGGAGTACCGGTACATTTGAGTACCTTGATCTTACAAAGCATACGTTTTCTTGTTATCCTTTATTCATAACAATTGTACCAGCAATGCTTTGAGGCCCCGTACAGTGCACATTAATTACAGCTTTGTAATTATGGCTCTTTTTTTTTTTGTCATGTTCAGAAGGAACAACATTGAGGAGACATGGTCTCTTTACATTTATTCGCTTTTGGCCCTTGTCACGAAGACGGCAAAAGTAGGATTCGAACTGAGTATGAACAAGACTTTGTAACTTGATGAATAGGAGAAACAAAATGTCCCCACTCTATTCAAACACATATTTCATTGAACTATCACAGTTCAAGGTGTTTCCATCTAGCATTTAGCAAATACAGGCCCTGTATTCTGGGACTGATGTGGGTCAAAGAGAATATCAACAAGTCACTTACTCAACGAGGTGGACAGTCGTCTGCTAACTTCACTGGCTTGTTTTGTTGATGTGTTCCAAAACCAGACATCATTTTGGCACAACAGGCCAAGCTAACGACATGCCAAGATATGACGGAGGCTCTTCTCATCATTCTTCACATTAATGGGGTGTCATTGTGAATTTAATTAAAAAAAAAGAATATTAGGGACAGTAAGGCTTCTATGACTCATAATAATTCCCTCTCTCCCTCGCTCTCCCCCCACTCCAACCTCTAACTCTCCCTTCCTCCCTCTGGCAGTTGGTTGGGATATTTCTTTCCAAGCGTAAGCTGCATAAAGTATTGATTTTAAAATGGATGTTTTTTGCTACGGCCCGTGTCACTTGGCTGGGGTCTGACGGCGTGCTGTCTCCCCCCCCCCTCCCCTCTCTTTCACCGCAGGTCGTTTGGTACTGCAGCCATGCTCCTGCTGGTCCCCTGATTCGCGAAGCAGCAGCCTGCTTCCCCCGAGCTCAGGATGTCCAGTAGCTCGGGCTACCCCGCTGGCCAGGGGGGCTCCAGCGGCGAGCAGACCCGCTACCCACCCCACTCCGTTCAGTACACCTTCAGCAACGCACGGCACCAGCAGGTAAGCAGTGCGTTTTTTAAACCAACCGCAATGTAGTTGTTGTTGTTGTTGCTGCTTCTGCGCTATAGGTTCATGTAAAGCAGATTTGAGGTAGATTTACATGGAAGGGAGGTACTGTGCTATAGTCTGGTTTTGGATCCTATACGTGGATATACTAGGACAATGATAATGCAGAAATTGGATTTGGCTGGATTTGGTTGACCACAGCCAAGTGGGTGGATTTGTGAGTGGATTTGCCATTGGTTGGCAATGGAAGTCTTTGCAACCAAAGTTAGTGAGTCTTATTCGCCAGAGGAGATGAAGTGTAGTCTCTTTTGATGTTTTGATGTTGTCAATGGGACAAAAAACAGGAATTTTATTAAAGTCTTCAAAGAAATCTGTTGGCTTACTTACTTTTGGTCTTTGAAATGCTACTTTGCTAAAGCCTTGAAGGGATGCAACCATGCCAGTTATTTTAAGACCACATAAACTATGAGCAGCGACTGATTCCCAATGTCTGAAGGTCTTCTGTAAATGTTGGTTACAAAAATGGTGACATCACTTTTTTTTTCTAATTCCTGTTTGTTATTTTCTTGCTGTCCATCTGTCTGTGTTGCTCTGCTGAGATCTGGTAGTATCCTCTCCACAATGGGCCTCCAAAAGTCCCACTTTGGGTTTCCTAAATCAGTATAGGTTTTCCTTGGACTGTATCTTTCATTCGGGCTGGAACCATTTTATTCAGGCTGGAACTTTTAGCATCTGTGTTTACATATTTATGTGTATATGTACAGCATTCATACTTAAGGATAGGTATAGGACTATGAGAGGCATGCAACGCTCCCATTCAATTTGTGTTGGACACAATAGGCAAAGGAATTAATCTGGGTTAACTTTATGCAAATGTTTGGGCATTGTTTCCACTGAAGTTCGGCCCTTGAAATGGACAAACTATATTCATTGTTTACCGGCAGACTTGTGTTGAATGTCATTTCCTGGTTTAAAGCTCCTACATTCTAAACGTGTTAACACTCCCATCGTTGCAAGCTTGCTGGTTTGTGTTTTGTTCTGCACAGTCACTAGGGTTGAACTCACAGTACATGCATGTTATATTGGCACAATTATTATATTACAGATGCGTTATTCCGACAAGTAATATTTAAGATGATTCCACCCCTTCATTGGCATAAGCTTTTTGCTTGCAAATTTCTGGTAACGTCAATGTTATTTAATCTGTATACATAGAAGTGGTGTCTAGTGGCCTCTGAGGCATTGGATATTTCATGGTAATGTTCGAATGAAGTTATGAATTTGTATTTAATTTACAAATGATGACGGACAAAGAATAGATTGTAGCATGAGCCGAAAAAGCCCATTCTTTCTTTCCAAGAAGGCGTGTAATATTATATTGTCTCTTTGAAGGAAACCAATATATCAAGCATTTCTTAGAAATATTCTCTTTTGCTTTCTGTGCTGAGGTGTGTTGTGAGTTCTGTGTAAACCTAGGATAATAATTCAGTTGTTATTGCTACATCTTGCACTACATCGCAGACGGGAGGACATGATTGCTCATCAAGGAATATAATTTCTCCCTTTCATTACAGTTTCCATATATCTTCAGTGGAGGTCGTATCATGTTTGTTGGGTATTTTGGACGACAGAATTCGTAGAAGCAGAGTTGTTACGTAGAAAACGGTCTGCAGAACATTTCTGGGCAGCAGGACTATTTGTTTAAATCTGGAACAAAAAAGGACTTGGGAAATATTCCCTCTTATTGCACCAGGTTTGTTTGCAGGTCAGATTGTGTGGGGGATATTTATGGTCCTTTGTGGATTAGTTCTCTGGGATGGAGGCTTACAAGAGTCTGAAACATTTTTTAATTAAAGCACCAAGGTGTTTTTTTTTCTCTGTCTTGCCTTTGTGTTCATCTTGTTATGTTTCTACAGAGTAGACCAGCTCAATGTTGCTGTTTTCTCCCTGGGTCGTCCCAGTCCAGCTCCTAAAGTGTTCCTGTGTGTCTGTCCCCGTCCAGGAGTTTGCCGTTCCAGACTATCGTTCCCACTCACAGGACCCTCAGGGCCGGAGAAGACCCTCATTGCTGTCAGAGTTTCACCCAGGAGCTGAAAGGTGGGGGACTCACCACGCAACATCTATTTGTCAAAAAATATTTATTTTTAATCTATTTTCTTTTTGTTTTGCTTTGTATCCACTGTGATAACTTGGCATTTTTCAAATGATTTTTATTTTTCATTTTGCTTCAAAATGGAATAGATCTAACCTCCTTATTTTTGACAGCCGAGGTTTTACCAAGGAGCATGGCCTCGCTGAAACAAACAAAAAAAAACCTGATGTTTAATAAGTCTCTTAGGTGACTGGTCTCAGGACCATTCGGTACCTCGCGCAATGACCACTGCTGTTCTCTCCCCAGGCCGCCGGAGAACTGCCATGGCTTCGAGATGCAGTTCCTCTCCTTCACCGCCCAGGCCATGGAGCAGTTGGAGGCCAAACGGCCCCGCATGGAGACCATCTCCGAGTCCCACATCGCCCGCGCCCCTTCCACCACCGGGGGCATCATCATGCCCCTGCCCCACGCGGTCCAGGACAGCCTCAGGGCCAACATGGAGGTGAAGAAGGTGTGATGCAGCGCCTCCAGCCGCTGTTAAACGTTCATGGTCTTTTCGTTCTCAGGCAGAAGTAGATCCGGAGGGAGCGTGGGTTGGCTGGTAACTGCAAGAATGCTAGTTCGAGTGTTGAGGTGTCCCTGAGCAAGGCACCTAACCCTAAACCCAACTATTCCCGACGAATCGCCTTGCATGGTTGATTCTGCCGTCGGTGTGTAAATGTGTGCATGAATGGGTGAATGTCAGGCAATATTGCAAAGCGCTTTGGATTAAAGCGCTACATAAATGCAGTCAATTTACCATTTTTGTTTTTAGTTTAATGTTGTTGTTTTTTTTATAGAAGTCATCTTAATTTGTCTGCTCCGTCGTTGATCTTTTTGTTGCTGCCGTCCAGGAGTCCCAGTACAGCATCAAAATGGAGACCTCGTCCCCAGGCGGGCATGCGTCCCACCTGGGGGAGGACCAGGACACGTCCCCCTCCAAGCTGTCCAAGGAGGAGCTGATCCAGAGCATGGACCGTGTGGACCGGGAGATCGCCAAAGTGGAGCAGCAGATCTTCAAGCTGAAGAAGAAGCAGGTGGGTGTGGTGGGGGGGCGGGGGAATTCACCTGCTCAACAAAACCCTGCTGAACATAACCCTCCTTACCTTCATCGTTTGGTCCCTCAGTTATCAGGACAAATCTTTGATGGAGTGCCGGACTAAATCGTTTGAAGGGTGTGGTTTAGCATGTTGATTTTTGGCACGGGAATTTTCTGTTTCCTCCTGGTCATTTTTGTTGTTGACGAGGAAGCCGATATATCCCGCCTTTGTCTCGCAATGTACTTGATCTTTCAAAGCCAGCGAAGGGGAGTCCTGCCAAGCCCAGCAGGCTGGCTCGGTCTGCAGCACCTGTTCTTAGAACAGACCCATTAACCAGCTCGCTTCTAGGTCTGAACCGTTGACACGGTTACAGGCTGCTAACCTAGGCCCCCTTACAGTATGTTTGTTTTTGATAGTTGCATTTAGCAATCACTTTGATACAAAGCGAAATGCAGCGGAGATGGTGCGAAATGAAGCATGTCATCACTATTGGAGCAACCGCACACTTTTGAAGGGTCGCACAACAACCTGACACAGTGCAGAGTAGCTGCAGAGTATTATTAGTTGATTACGTGGGAGAGAGGATTGGCTGTTGTTTTCCTTGGACAACCAGTAGCCTGTCGAAGCCACTTGTCCTATGCGGTAAATTCTTATCTGGGTGTGATGATTAGTCAAGCTATGTCTGGTCGCAGTTAACTGCTTGCAGAAAGCAAATGTTTGCTCTCCTAGATCCTTGTTTCCTGTGTTGACCTCTGTCCGACTTCACGCTTGTCTTCCATTTCCTTCAGATGCTGGGGTTTTCATTTTTTTTGGCCCTTTTCTCATTGGAGAGGAATGCAAACACAGTTTGATTCGGTAGCACTTTTATGTTCCCAAGGTTTTCAGGGATTTATTTGTTTATATTGGGTATTTCAGGAGCTTCTAATCTCGTCCCTATAACCTGGCGGGTTGACATACCCTTTGACCTGCAAACACTCACTGCCAGTTCAGCTCCCTGTCAAAGCGGGCCCTAATGGGAGAACCTCTGCTTCCACAGAAAAAGAACGAAACTCAAACAAGTGGATAAGCTGTAATCTGATGCCAGACGGCTGCCCCAATATCAGCCGTCTATCATTTATTTCCCACTTAAACTCCCAACTTTCTGCTCGTAAAATCAAATTCAATTATTTTGAAGTGGACTTGCACCGTTTGTTGATTTGACTCGAAGGACCTGCCCCATTACTACCCCACCCTTCCGGTGTGTTGAATCTGCCGTTGCGTATTTGATACCGACTTGTCTTGTCTGCATGTCGTCCCTTAGCAACAACTGGAGGAGGAAGCCGCCAAGCCAGTGGAGCCCGAAAAGCCTGCGACTCCTCCCCCGGTGGAGCACAAGCATCGCAGCATCGTGCAGATCATCTACGACGAGAACAGGGTTGGTCTTCCTCAGCCGTCACTCAACCGCTAACCCACCGCTGTCCCTGCAGGCCTGGGGGCTGCAGCTCTGCCACACTGTTCAAACTGAGCATTATTTGATCAGGTTTTCTTTGGCCTGCGAGAGGCTGAAAGCAGTGGGGGCGTTTATATCTAATCTTTGTCGTTTTCATTTTAAGACTGGGTTTTTCTCATGTCATCTGACTTTTTTTTTTTCTTTTTTTTTTTAAAAGAAGGAATTATTGTTGGGGTTTATAAACATAATGACGAGCATCCTTTCTGAACAACACTTTAAGCAATTCACAGTCTGACTCATAAAAAAAACCCAAACCATGTACTGTATTGCAGTGCAGCAGAAGCGAGTTTTTGTGTGTGTGTGTGTGTGTGTGTGTGTTTCTCTGCTTCCTGTGTGTACATGTGTCTGCGCGTGTGTACGTGTGTGCGCGTGCGCGTATGTGTGCATTGCACGTGTGCCTGCGTGTGCCTGCGTGCACGTGCGTGCGCCTGCACGTGAGCAGGAGGTTATCATAGTTCATGGTTCTCAAGACGGAGCAGAGGGAACGCCTTCCTCTCTAGTCACCCATTAACCCTGGGAGCAGTAGAGCCTTCCCCAGCACAGTCCCTGCCCCCAGGCCGGCTCCTCCTGCCATGCTCTGTGCATACAGGCAGTTAGGAAAAAGGCAGGATATGAGATTCTGGTTGCAGTTTGCAGAGCAGCCGATTGGTGTCTCACTCACTCACTGTGTGAGTGTGTGTGTGTGTGTGTGTGTGCGCACTATTACATAGATATCAGTACTTTTGTGGTCTAAAAAGGGTTTTATTTTTTCAAGGAACTCATGCTTTGCTGATCTATGAGAAAGGGGGGGGGGGGGGGAAACAAGTCAAGGAAAATAACTTTTCCTGTTCACAGCTGGATTTTGACAACCACTCCCTTTTTGGTCTTCAGGGAGATAATGGTTCTCTTTTGACATTCCTGATCACAACACGAGAACTACAAGTGCAGCGCAACGTTAGCGTTTAGCACAAGTCACTCCTGGTTGTTATGACAAAACATGTTAAAAACGTTGCCTTTTAGAGACCTCTCCCTTTGGTTGGTAATCCTTGGTTTATAGTTCCCTATTAAAATATGAGCCATCGGTTTACATAAATAAATCATACTTTGTGGTTTTTGGATTCCAGTAGCGAGTTTGTGTCAAATGACCTATGAGCTCAGAGATGACACATAACAGAGGGTGACTTAATGCAAATTATAAAACGGATATTTAAGTTCCTTGATTCTGATCGGCTCGTAGCTGTTGTAACACAGACCTCTGACTGCATAACAATACATTTTTGGTATTAATGTGCCTGCCATATGCCAGCCTGTGTTGCTAGGCAACCATTTTTCTGTATTGAGGAACTTGGTTGCTTCGTGGAGGTATCATGATTTGCTTTCCATAAAAATATAAAAATAATGTTGCTTTTTTCATTTGTGAAATCTTACAAGGTAGTCCATAGTTACGTTTTTATAAAAGCAATAACCCCTTGAGGCAATGCTTCTTTTGTGTTCTGTTTTTAAATCACTATAAACCGTGGCCTCTCTTATTGCTAAAATAAAACATTAAATTGATTAAATTAGTTATTCATCCTTGTCTTCTCTTTTCACAGAAAAAAGCAGAGGAGGCCCATAAAGTATTTGAGGGTCTTGGCCAGAAGGTTGAGCTGGTAGGTGATTCAGCAGAAAAACCCTCATTGTTTATCTTCCATGGCGCTGATGATTCACACCTCACCAACTTCCTGTGTTTTGTTCTTATCGTTGTCTTTTTTTAGCCCTTATACAATCAGCCGTCGGATACCAAAGTGTACCATGAGAACATCAAGACGTGAGTATCAACTTCTGCTTCATCCCCCTCCCCATCTCACGAGGCCAGTGCTTAACGGTGGTGAAGAGCATGTTCTATGTATGACCCATAGCTAGTCTCTGCTAAAGGAGGACGATCCTCCTCCCTTGTTCTCGGCTGATGGCCAGGACCGCAGCGTAACGTAAGGAAGGGAAAAAGGGGGCGGAGCCGCACTTGTGTCCAAGGCCAGGAAGTCTAGTGTCAGAGTCCTTATCAGCAAGCTGCATGAGAACAGCCCATATGGTCCAGTCTTGTGTCTGGGGGGGGGGGGGGGGTCCCAGAGCCGCTCTGTGTGGGTCCCAGAGCCGCTCTGTGTGGGTCTGATGGCTCGTGCTCCCAGGGTCAGCCCCTCTGCAGTGTGTTATCCTCACGGTCACCATCGTGTGCAAACAAAATGGTTCCCAGTATTTTGTGCCCAGCCTCTGTGTAAACAAACAATGAACCGGCACATCTTTTCTCTTTTTTTTTTTCCTTCTGTAAATCTAAAAAGAGAAAATGTCTCCCCCATGTTGGAAAAAAATATTAAATGAGTAAATTCAAAGAATTTTTCTTATCTGCCCAGGTTCTCAGACTTGTTGACTGCCGTTTTTAAACACACAAAGCACAGGGGTTTCCTTGTGTTGGTACACCTTGATGCTCCAACGCACTCTCTGGAATATCTATGCGTTCATGCATTTTTTCCTAGCCTATTGTATCGGTCTCCTTCTGCAATTCACTACGATAAACAAATAAACAGGACTGCAGGCGCTGTTGCCTCATCTCACAGCAATTGCGATGCCTTCGTTTGAGCTGAACACATTCCATTCTCTTGCAGTAACCAAGTAATGAGGAAGAAGCTGATTCTGTTTTTCAAGCGGAGGAACCATGCTCGTAAACAGAGGGTAAGTGTCTCCGCTGCCGGGGAAAGGGAAGGGTGGCAGGGACGCCCTTCCAGGAATTTATTTCGAAAGCCGTGCACCCGTCCTACTCGGTGACCGCCGGCCCAAAGAGGGCGAGGGTTGCCCCCAAAATCCGAAACGCTGAAACCATGTCTCGTCATTTATTTTGTTTACCGTGTTTTATTACAGTGGTGTAGCGTAGCCACTTCATTCTTGTGTGGTCGTTTCACCGGAGTAGGTTTGAGGACGCAATTTTTACAACAGACTGGAATATTTGTTTGTCAGCAACTGTTAGTGTCAGTTAAAAAATTTTAATTTTTTTTTTTTTTTTTTTTATAAAGTATACGGATGTTGACACACTACTCAAATTAGAATATGCATCTTGACATCTGTGTGTGTGGTCCATATCTTGAGCTCATGTGCAAAGTGGTTATATTTAAATCCAGTTCATGAGACTTACATTTTTATGTGGTGTAGGCTACACGATTAACCTCATGAACTGTTCTTCCATTTCTCCTTCTGTACTCTTTAGTGTGGCAAATCAGGAGCGAAAGCATGACCAATCAAACATTACTCAATTACTTTAATTTGAGTTGTAGACCAAAGTTTGGATTCCAGGTGGTACTTTAATAAGCGTGAGAGACAAACGACTCTTTAATTATTAGAAAATTAAACTTAAAGACCATAAAATATAGTCTAATAAATCCATGTCTTATTTTCTACGTCTTTATTGCAAATTGCTGTGGCATAGTGGAATCTCTCTGTCTGTCTGTCTATCTCTGTCTCTCTTTCTCTTTTATCATTCTCTCTTTCTCTCCCCTTCTCCCCCTTTTTCTCTTTCTACCCTTCTCTTTTTCTCTCCTTTCTCTTTCTTCCCTTCTTTCTCCCCGTCCCTCTATTTTTCTCTTTCCCTCTTTCTACCCATCCCTCACTTTCTCCCCTTCTCTCTTTCTCCCATTCCCTCCCTTTCTCTCCCTCTCCATCTCCCTATCCCACTCCTACTCCCCTTCTCTGGCTGTCAGGGTCAGACAGACCTTTTGGACTCCAAATTGTCCATGGCAATGTGCCAATAGGAAGGTGAATTGTTTGGCCTCTTGCTACAAAGAGAGGGAACAAGTCTGCATTGTTCTCCCATGATGGGACTCTTTCCACTCCACATTTTAACTCATACGTTCCGGACGCTTGGATTATTTATTTATTTATTTTCATGTCAGAATGTCTTTTTTTTTTGCAGCGAGATTTAAGTTTGGTGCTAGATTTCCCTCTGGAGTGTATTTAATGGAATGGGGGCACTCTTTTACAGGTGGACCATTTATGCTTATTTTCATGCAGGCTGTCAGACTGTTGCCCTGCAGCCTGATCTATACACAGAGAGCGAATGAAGTTTAGATTATTTTATACTTTTGTATAATGTTTAGGGTTCGGGTTATTTTATTAAATATATATATTTTCTTTTTGCCGTCATAGTAAAGGCGGAATGCGTGTGTTGCTTAGGCAGCCACCTCAGCTGTAAAGTGCTGTGGGAAACCCTGGGGTAGATAAAAGGCATCTTGCTGTCCTCCGGCCACGCATCGGGGATCAAACCCAAAACCTTCAGAACACCCTAGCTACTACACTACCCCACTATCTGAATACAACGCAATCCCACCCGACCTTTGCATTGTGACTCCGCTAGTCGAATACCCCGCGGCCCAACATGGCTCCTCTCTGTCGTACACCCGTTGACAGGAGCAGAACATCTGCCAGCGCTACGACCAGCTGATGGAGGCCTGGGAGAAGAAGGTGGAGCGGATGGAGAACAACCCGCGGCGGAAAGCCAAGGAGACGCGGACGCGCGAGTACTACGAGAGGCAGTTCCCCGAGATCCGCAAGCAGCGGGAGCAGCAGGAGCGCTTCCAGAGGTAAAGCTCCCCGCGTCTCCCTCCCCGCGTCTCCCCCCCCTGTTTGGGGCGCCACAGACCAGATCTCTCCACGGAGGTCTCTGGCCCGTCATCCATGGTTATCTAGAGGTCACTGTCCTCTATCAGGTCCGTGTCTTTGTTCAGAAACGCAGAAGTTGGACCAAACGAAACGGCGTCGTGGCTTTTGAATGCATGACAAGCATTCAGAAAAACTTGTCTTTTGGAAGTAGCTGTTTAAAGTGACATGATAATTGTACGGGACTGGATGTGTTCTTTGCTAACGCCCTCCATGTTTCTGCCTCAGGGTTGGCCAGAGAGGAACGGGTCTATCTGCCACCATAGCAAGGAGCGAGCACGAGATCTCCGAAATCATCGACGGCCTTTCTGAACAGGAGGTGGGTTGGAAGTACACTTCGTATTTTCCGTTCTCCATTGAATACCCGTTTAGTCAGTTGGCGTACGCTTCTTTCCAAAGCCACACACGTTGAACTTGGCTACGTGTAACTAAGGAGCCGGTAAAGGGTTAAGGCTCCTTGCACCAGGAGGCCTCCAGGCTTGGGTGCAGCCAATGGGATTCAATCCCAGTACCTTTCAGCTTGTGGTTCCACCCCCTATCCACTAATATCATCCCGCCAATCCTTAGTCTATGAATCATCCAACTCCTAGTTGAGAGTCCCACACTGACCCCAAGCTTGTGTCCCCTTCCCCCCCCGTCCCCCCCCGCCCCGTCCCGTCCCAAAACAGAACAACGAGAAGCAGATGAGGCAGCTGTCCGTCATCCCCCCCATGATGTACGACACGGAGCAGCGGCGGGTGAGGTTCATCAACCTCAACGGCCTCATGGACGACCCCATGATCGTGTACAAAGCCCGGGGCTTCATGAACGTCTGGACGGAGCACGAGAAGGAGATCTTCAAGGAGAAGTGAGCGGAGGACCTCAGGTGGCGTCGGCACTTTGGCCAGCGCTGCACCACAGGCGATGCTGTGTGGCTGTGTTGCTCGTACCAACTCAAGCTTTGTTATGAAGCTTGAAGTGTTTGTAAGTGTATTTGTATGTGTGTTGTATGTCGTTACTAACTACCACAACGTATCGTCTTTGTTTTTTTTATAAAGGTTTCTGCAACATCCCAAGAACTTTGGCCTCATTGCTTCTTACCTTGAGAGAAAGGTGAGCAGTTTTTATGGGAAGTTATGTAAATACTCTGCATGCATAACTGCATTGTGATCCTACCATTTGTTACCCATCCAGCAGGATTTTGTTCTTTGATTTCTGCTACAGAAAAGTTATTTATGTCCAAAATCATTGATTATTACACGAACCAATAGCGAGCATTCATTATTATTTTTATCCATAATGTGCAATAAGTTGTCCAACCAAATCATGTCAAAACCTCTTAAGGTTGTGAACCTGTGAGGTCACAGCAGTCATTTGTTGCATTCTCAGACGTGTGTTACACCCTGATGACTCACAGATGGTGTTAAACGGAGAGTGAGTTCAGAGTCAAACACAGAGGTGCAGCTCGAAACGTAATGAACCAAAAGTCATTCATGTGACGGTAGGCCTCTGTGTAAAGACGGCCCCTTTTCCTGGGTGGCTAGGCGAGCTGGGCCGGTGTTTTACTATACTGTAAACATTCGTGTAGCTATGGTTAGTGGGCGGGATGGTATAAAATTCCCATTCTGACTCCTGGCCAAATCTTACTGGGTTAGATCTCCAGCATCCCCAGGCGTCCTCGAACAAGCGTCTTTATTTTATTAATGACACGTGCGTCATGAATCCTTTTGGAATAAAGCATCTACAGAATGACTTGAAACAAATACCAGTAAATCCCAGTCATGTGCGTGGCTAACACACGACGACGCGGCTATGTAAACCTAGGGGGGGTTCTCCCTCCAGGGACCTACTGTTGACATAGCAGCGCAATCCTTCTTCCTCTGTGTTGTGTTTACATTGGTGTGCTGGAGAGCACTCTGCATGTCTCTTGGTCATTGTCAAGGAATGTTCAACTGGGGTTTGAGGCCAACCAAAGCCCTGATGCAGCCCGTGTTACCTATTCTTGCTGTGGGGGGGGGTCAGTTATCTTGCGTCATTTAATTATTGGACGAATCAAAACCACGCAGAAGCCGAAGGGAGCTTAATTTCCCTGGGAACGGAAATTCACGCGAGATTGCGTCTTATCTTAATCGGTAGATGGGCCTTGAGCTCTTCAGCTCTATCGCATTGCGTCACCAGGTCTGCGGGTTGTTGCACTTTCACTCGTCCCTCCATACTTTCACTCAACATCCTGTAGTGTGTGCGTTTGTGTGTGTTTGTTTTAACTCTTGATCGGCCATTTGGTTGGGTTGAAAATCCTCGCAGCGTATGGATTTACATGGAGGACAATTTGATTGTCCTTGAGTGATTTACCTTGAACCTGTCTTGTTTCAGTGTGTGTCAGACTGTGTCCTCTACTACTACCTCACCAAGAAGAATCACAACTACAAGACTCTGGTGAGACGCAACTACGGCAGGCGTAGAGGGAGGAACCAGGTAAAGTTGGCTCTTTTTTTTTTTTCTTGCGTGTTGTCGTTTTTTTTTCTTTGAATTAGATTTTTCCTTTTTCAAGGGTAATATTTAATTTTGTGTACCGCCGGGTTTTCAAGAATCCACTCATTGATTTTCTCCATTCACCATTCATACCTGAAACCAATATCTTGCAAATGGGTTTATAATGCGTGTTGGACCCACTTTGTGATCCACTTTATACGATCTCGGTCTCGAAAACACACATGGTTGGCCCGGTTCCGACCAGACTCAACTGGACCCGGAGGGCAACAACATCATTCAAAGTGAACCATGAGTAGAACCGTGTTGTGTTAACGGTGGCCAGCCGTCCGCTGTTTCATGCTCATCGCGCATTGAATAGATAGAAGCTCACGTTTGAATCGTGATAATTCTTCATTCTTCAGTTCATGGTTTTGAGTGGAAAACTCGGACCAGTTGAAAGCAGCTAAACCAAGCCTTGTTTTGCACCGACCCTTGTTCTTTCCCATGGAGGGTTCAGTGTAAAGCGGACGGGGAGCGAGGAAGGCCCGCCGGTGGTTCCGCCAGAGCACAGCTCTCGAGTCCTCCGTTTTCACTTCATTTATCATGCATGTTCGGCTAACAAGACATCTGTGTCTAATCAATACCTCTTGACCTGCGTAGCACAGGAAAAGGCCCTCCAGTGTCCACAGACGTTTTCTTTTCTGTCTGGTATTTAAAGTACCCCCCACCTCACCGTCACCCTCCTCCTACTCCTCCATCGTCTCTTCATCTCAGTACTGCTAATCAAGGGGAAAGCTCCCTGCCCAGTCGTGGCGCTCAGATTAGCAGGGGCTTTCCACCAGCATGATGTTTGAAGAACCCGGGTCATTATAAAATAACCTGAGCTGCCTGGCAGATTTATAGAGGGCAGTTGGAGAGTACCTGGCCTCTGTATAAATCAGGCTTTATTTACCTGGTTGACCTAGCTTAGAGCTCCCCCATTGTTTTTGTTGGCCTGGAGGGAAGAGGAGAGCAGAGAGAGAGTGAGATGGAGAGAAAAAGTACACGACTATTAGTCAGGTTGGCTTTTCGGCCCACATCAAGTTCGTCATTCGCTGTATAAGAGTGTTTATCTTCTGGGCTTTTGTTTGCACTCTTTCTTGACTA
This sequence comes from Gadus macrocephalus, assembly GCF_031168955.1. NCBI lineage: Eukaryota > Metazoa > Chordata > Actinopteri > Gadiformes > Gadidae > Gadus > Gadus macrocephalus. The sequence continues at coordinate 21,159,331 of NC_082388.1, read as the reverse complement.
TATCCGTTGTGGTCTTCTTGTTTGAAGGTTATTTAGGTAACGTGAACCTTAGTAATGCCGTGCAGAGTGGGTCGGATTTTTCTAAATTTATTGGAATGTCTTATGTTCTATGAGGACATGATGGTGGAGGTTGTTTTAAAGAATATAACATTAATATATATAATATTGATAGATTATTATCTACTAATATAATATAGAATATTATATACTGATAAATTTACTGTCGTAAAGAATTTGTAGCCTTGATATGAACTGATGAAACGGTCATAAAAAAGATCAGTAACCCTAAAGATAAAACCCATGTTCCCGCATTAACCTGTATACACAGTGCTGATGTGCCGCCATTCTGAAAATACCTCCGTCAGTTCACCTCAGAGCCTCTCTTAAAGACCCAGCAGACAACTTCACATTGTATACGGGCCAACAGTTTAGAAACGTTTGCTCAGGATTGCCCGATTTTGCTGCGGTTGTCTTTTTAGATTTTGTTATCCATCGCTCTTTGTATGTGCCTGCAGGTGCTGGACTTCAGCACATCATAATTCTTATACACCCTCTAATGTGGTTTTAAAATACGTTTCAAGAAGTCTTTATCCGTCCCTGTGGTTCCACAAGATGGGATTTCACTGCATGAACTTTATTGTCGTTAATGGCAGGGCAGTATATTTTCCTATGCCTTTCAAAGATGCTCCCCAGCTTTGACAAATTTCTGTTCTTTGTCTATTTCGGGGGCATTGGGCATCTGTGAAAACAGACCAACTAGTATCACGTGGATTCCATTTCTAATGTTATCTGGCTTTCATTTAAATTATTGTTCTTTTTACTCCGCATTCAAATGATATGTTTCCCCATCAAAATGAATCATGACTAAAATGTGTTTGCCTAGGGTTGGGGGCATCCATAAGCAATGAAATGGTTTCAATTGGACTAAATCTGGCTCCACTGGGACCTGGCCAATAGCCGGAAATTGTCCAGCGAGTTGATAAACCTCCGAGCAATGATTGGAGATCAACTTTATGTGATAAGTGAGCCATCTGACACTAACACCCTGCAGCCATGGAAACGAGTACACATATTCTGCACAAGGTCATTTTCAGAAAAACTGCTACTATACTTGACCTAACAAATCTGTTCAAACATGTACTCGAATGTCCCTAAATTTGTCCACTTTCTTTTTCAAACCTTACTGTTTTTGCCTGTCCCAAGCGGAAGCCATTTTCCCGATTATTTTGTGAACCTAGGAAAGGGGTAGTAAAATAATAAAACTTGCATATTTCAAACAAAGTCAGGGCAGTTACTCAGAACGGCTGGTCAGACTATACAGCCCTTCCATTCCCCTTCCCTGTTAATGTCAGGTTCCTGTAACGGACATTGAATTTGGATATGGAGCATGCAGTCAGGCAAATGGGTCAGGTCACATGAGGCGTACAGCAGCAGTCTGGCGCTGGGGCGTCATCCTGTTAGACCGTGTCTGTGTGAAACGAGAGCGGGTCCTTTCGGAGAGTCAGGCTGCAGTTCCGCTTTTCTAAGCTGTGTTATTAAAGATTATAGGGGGCAGTGAGTTGATCGTTTAGACAGTGCGACCATCTAAATTATAGCCTGGACAGGCAAATGGCTCCACCGCTTTTTAGAAAACGTTGACCAAGCTATGTATTGATATCGGAAAGGAAATGTATTTGTTCACTCTGAGGACAATGCCCCATTCTATACTATCATGGGGGGGGGGGGGGGGGGGGGGCAACAGGAGTAGCAGTGTTCAAACCTGTACTTATTAACTTATTACTCACTGCTACTGTGCCGCACACTATTCCGAATCGATCGAAGTGACTAATGTTAACTAGTTGGGGCGAGCAGGAGCGTTTATAGCGTGGGTAGATCTAACGCCACAAGAGCAGCCAGAGAAAGTGAGTCGGATATAAAAAAAGGAAAAAAATCCACAGCCAGAGAG